>NC_051176.1:200763175-201049136 GCF_013339695.2 Rhipicephalus sanguineus | reverse complement strand
ATGTCGAGCAGCCTAGCGGAAGAGCCTTGAAGCTGGATTATGAAGTCGATCACTTTGCCGTACGTAGTCTGATGTTGTCATGAGTGCCATAATTAGTCCTCAAAATTAGAGTAGGTATATTGTTATCTAGCCCCACTCAATTCTGTGCCGCTTACGAGGTAAAAGGAGCTGCACGGTGAGAAGCGGTGCTGCCTTCGCGGCCCAGTGGACCATGTCGAGCCGGGGCGCATGCGCGCGAAGTGCGCGCATGCGCAGTAACTCACCGCGCTCGAACACGAACCGCTCTCGAGCTCACTGTTTGCAGCATATGTTGTCTCGTGTGCATAATGACTTCATATTCGCCGCACATGGAAAAATTCTGATTACAAATGTTTCGCGGCGTTTTCCACGTTACCATTCCGTGATTAGGCACTCTGACCGGTGAGCTTTCCGCTGCGCTGAAGAAAATAGGTACCATGAAAATTGGTTGTCGATCCCTGAGAAGCATATAAAAACGGCCCGATTCTATACTTCGACAGTCTGCTCTGCGCCGGAGAAAAGATCCACGCTGGGCAACTTCCGGCACACGACGCAGCGATGAACACGTCCGGAAACCCAACACCCCCAGGCACCGTGGAGCCGCCGCCAACCCGTCTCGCCAGCTTCGACGGTCACTCATGAACGGCGCCGGTGTTGAAGGACTCTGCTGCGCCCGGTTACGTATGTCATTAGCTTGAATTTAGTGGACTGCGGACTCTAATTATTGGTTCAGCTCTTGCTGCCTGGTCATTCATCCGATATTGCTCATTGCCGCTACATATTTCAACTTTCATGCATGCTGCACTTATTCGTAATAATTGTGGAATGTATAACTAGTTCACCTTTCTTTTGAAGATAACTGTTCTGTTCTTTTGGAGATATCTTTATATTTGTTTAAAGACATTATTAAAGCTTGCTGTTCTTTGATTGGAGAAGGCCCTCGACTCCTTCATACCGGCGAATGGCGCAAACAATACACCAGAGGGCCAACCTCTATACCACATCTCGGGATGAGCTTGTGCTTCGGCCCCGAGTCGTGACACTGTAATACTGTCAAGTCTGCTGCTTTTCTACTTATTGCTCCCTCGTTATTTTGAAGGAATATTCCTCATCGTATAGCGTGTGCTCGGACAGCGTTTTCAGCTATAGTTCGGGCAACACGACCACACATCGAATTCAGGGCAAACAGAGCAGCAGATGAGGAAATATTTTATTCTCCAATGACGACGCTGGTAATCGAAAGCTTTCGAAAAATTGTCTTGCAGTAGAAATTCTGGCGGAGCGGTCAGTCGTGACGTCCAAATAGTTCTGTAGGTTCAAGGTCCCTTTTCAACCAGCAAATATGGACGAAGGTAACAGCATCGCTCTTTTTTTTTTTTTTTCCTCTCTCGTATATCACAAGCAGATAGCGCCATTTCGCTAGGTTTACTAGCAACGCAATACACCGTTGGCGTAAGGCATCCACAAGAACCGTCTACAACATTTTGCTAAAAAATAAGCGTTCACAACACCTCGCGTTCTTGAATACAGAGTCGCCTGGTCTTACTGCGTAACTTTCTACTCAGCACACAGCTATCGCTTCCACAGTAAACGATATATAAGTTACATGTCAACGATCAACAAGCCACTCGATAAGACACTGCGCAAAATGGCAAAATGCTGTCCAAAGGCAATTTGTGTGTACACAAAGAGTCCATATAGGTACGTTTAACTGCCATTGAGTGGCTGACAATATAACATCCACAATAAGGCATAGTGTGCAACACCAAACAGATGTGCAATAAACGGCTGTGTAAGAGGCATCGACGGACTAAGTTGAACGTACAGACGACCGCAAAAGTTACCGGACCACAGGATTCGCAAAAGCGTTAAATTTCATCGCAACCTCGCCATTCAACTAGGAGTTTGAGAGAGCAAAGTGCTCGTACGAAACGGTATCCTCCGCACAATATTTTTCCGAGATTTTGTACTCCGGAAGTTTTTGCGGCCGTGTGTACACATGAACATGCACAGTGTCACACGGCGAAAGACTGGCTATTCCTCAAACAATGAGCGTACAATACTAACACGCTGGCAATGGCTTGGAATTACAGCGCGCAGGACACAATAATATGGTCCCGGCACGTGTTCATCGCTATCAGCGATATATCCGTGGGCTGTTGTGCTTAATCTGAAAGCTCCTAGGCACGTTATCGCCTAGGAACTGTAGTACCGCGGCAGTACGCCGCCAATGCTCGCGAGTGCTCTACTCACCATGTTGCCGGCTACGCGGAGCACCGTACATGTAGGAACACTCGCGATCATACAGGGCCCGAAAAAAAAAAAAATCACCCTGCACACATAAGTATAGTAATGACCCTGATTAAGTAGCAGTGGTAGGTCTCTGAAGAAACACGACCACAAAGCTCAGAAGTTGCAGTGAACCGTCTTTCTCACAGCACCCACGTCCGACAGCGACCTTGCTGTTCCCACCACACACGCATGTCACTGTACAACGATGTCCTCTGAAACTGGGGGCTATGCAACTTGGAACAAAGCGCACAAAAGTCAACGTCCCACGTTGTCAGCTGGTGAGTCTCTTTCCACTTAAAATACGAGCTGTAAGCGGTGTAGTTCCTCGACAGCACAATAAGGTGTTCGGCAAGCTGCTTGGGAGATTTGAAAGCGAGCGCATCGACGTACGCTTGAGCGGGCCCAATTTGGCTATAATTGGCGCCCCCGAAAACCACAGGTACCATGTCATATTTAAGTGCCGAGAAAAACTTCTCGGTGGCATAATCGTTGCATATGGAATTCTCAAAGGCAAGCATATAAAAGTAAGTCCGCTCGAAATCGTTGTAGCAGGCACTACCTCGGGCCCTTGGGCACACGTGATCCCCGCAGGAGCCGTACACATCAACGTCGAGGTGCTTCTTCAGCTCTTGGACAAACTCTTCTCGTTTACTATCGGTATTGCAGTGACTGACCATCCAAACTGCCTGCTTTTGCTTGGACTTCCACAATGACCGGTGGTCTTTCTTGCTAACAGTGGTGGCATTACGAGGCACGACCTTCCCGTAAGGCTCGTAGATGTCGGAAGTCGTGTCTGTACGACATGGTCCAGTTGAACATATTGTGCATGTAGTTGAAGCCGGCGAAAACGGAGTACGGCGGCGGCTCCATCGACCAGAAGACCCACTTCTGGGACTCGGAACGCCTCGGAGGAAGGTCGTTCATGTCCATATCGCGCACATGGAAGACGATGGCGTCGCTGGACGCCAGCAAGCTCCGGTCGTTGGTGATTGAACACTTGACGGCACATTTTCGAGTGAAGTCTTCGCCGATCTTTTTATTATTCAGCAAGCCGTACCACGAACCATAGAACGACGTCCACATCATGATTCGAGGTAAACGGCTCGTGCCATTGGCACCGCTCGACGAGTAGAAAGGGCTGTAAGACCATTCGTTCAGCCTGAAGGCGTCAAACACATGCCATAGGGGTTGCCTGTTCTGCGCCACCATGAACAAGCAGAGGAACAGGACCAAGGACACGATGATGAGGAAACCACTCTTGGTGATGGCCGCCATTGTGATGAGCAGCCAAAGGTGCAGCACCCTGGCTCCTGCAAAAAACAAGATTGCGCAAATAGGCTTACTTGTCAACTCAATAGCACAATACTCAGCTTTCCTTTCCAACTAATATTACACTATTGCTTCCTGCAATTATTGGTACTCGTGTCCAAGTCAGCAACCGATCAGTAGCGATGTGCCCAAATTGAGTGCACACCACAATCGGAAGCCGGATACAACCAACATCAATGTGCACTGACAAACCGATATGCACCCGACATCGGTTCAGGACAACTATATGTAACAGGGGCCGGGTCCGATTGAAATCCCAGAAAAATAAACATTTACAAGCTGTACACGTGATTGCTCAACAAGTTTTTCAACAGCCGCATATCGAATAGCTGGGATATTTAAACATTTGCCGCCAGGGGCACAAACCGGAATTGTTTGCCGGAGAAGTTCGGCGGGGACAACAGCGGTCATTTCGAAATATTTATATTCACTTACTGTCGCGCGTGAACCAAGCACATCATGGACGTATAATGCTACAAACGTATAATGTGTCGATATATATATATATATATATATATATATATATATATATATATATATATATATATATATATATATATATATATATATATTCCGCGCGTGTTCTACCGCCTGCAACCGCTCATTGCAGACGACAGTCAAAAGCAGCCCATGGGAAAATGCGCGGCGCTTGGTCAAAAGCAAACGTACGCGCTTCTGCTTGCGTTTAAAACAGATAGGCAGCATGGGCCATGTCAGGCTGAATGTAATATTCTAGAAGACGTTGCTCGGACAGGATGGCGCTTAGTGCGCATGCGCCTGCACTTCCTAGTTTAGTAGCTGAAGTGATCCGTGACACGTATACCGACCGTCACGTCGGTCGACGCTCTCGCGATGTTAATAAGATGTACACACAACTGTAGGCTAGCAGCCCATGGCAATCACTGTGTATTTGAAAAAGTACACGCTATAGTTCCCACGGCGTAAAAATATTTAGACGATTGTGGTTCCGAATGTATACACAAACCAGTGCGTGGGGCGCAGCGAATGCTTCGCTTGAACACCACTCACGTTGCCGCAAGTTCCAAGTTCACATGCCGTCGACCTAGTCGTCATCTCTTCCCAAACAGAGCTCTCCAAACGAGCTGCTCCAATCATGGACCCTCCGCGACCGGCCTTCGAAAATACAAAGTCGCTCATTCCATCGCCTCCACGTGGCTGGATTACAGACGACCAAAAGGCACGCGGAAATCCGCAATGGAGATCCGGGACATCCTGAAAGAGAAAATAGTCGCTCGGTACAACTAAAGGGAACCTAACGAGCCTTCTCATGAAGGCAGCTTCGCAGAAAAATTAGTCGTAGCCCGGAAATCATTCATCTGCCGCAAATCATTCTGCGGAAGCCCGGAAGGTTGAGGAAGGCATGTTGTTGAGCTAGTCCGTCTAGCAAAATTTTAAACTGAGCAAGGAAGAAAGGACGAAAACAGGTGTGAACGCCTGTGTTCCTGTTTCCGTCCTGTCTTCTTCGCGCAGTTTAAAATTTTGTAGTATGGATGCCCTTCATAGCTTCCCGCTACGCTCGAATAGATTCCTGTGATATTCTTCCTTTGATGGATATACTGGAATGTACTAGAACACAGTCTGCATGGTAGGTGCAAAATTGCAGTGGAGCTTGTACAGACGCAAGAAAATGGTGGTTTATTGTAACCGCCGCCACGTATAGTATGTTTCATGAGCGACTATGTGCGTCTGTCAAGCAAAAAATAAATACGCTGTGCCCATCCCGGTAGTTACCATGATGTCGGTATTTTACGCAATTGTCTCTTTGGGGTCCAGCAACTTGACCGCTATGCGAAGAGTTATATTTTTATTATTTAATCATGCGGCTCGCCTCAGTTTTCCTGCGAGTATGTTCACTGTCCGGAGTTCTGTCGCGTTCACGGGTGGTTGCCCCGTCGTCCTCCCAAGAACCGGTTGTATACGCTGAGAACATCTTTTCCTTTTTTGCTTTCTTTCTTGTTGCGAAAAACGATCAGCATTCCGCACGCACGTATTCTGTTCTCATGACACCAGTGAGCCAGTTAGCCAAGGCCGTGGACGTTTCCCTCGTGTCCACCGCTGCTGCCGTCGACTAAGCTGATGGGAGACGATTCCGTGTGGTGCAAGGCCAGCGGATGATGTGCAAGCAGCCAAATTTTGACCAAAGAACGTTTGAACTAAAGCTGTGGAAGTGTCACAGAAATGGCTAAGCACAATAAAAAAAAATCTGTGGCGTTTACCCGCTAAATAGAACACGCCAGGGGTATAACTATTTTCACAGCTTCTTTGGATGTCGTGCTTCGTTTGTGCGCTCTTGACATGTTCGTTCCACATGTAGCAGAAGGAGGTGGGGTATTATATATATATATATATATATATATATATATCTGAAGGGAATTTTTCAGGGCTCGTTTCTTTGTTTGACACACCCTTAATGAAAACCAGAAGATAATGAAGGCAAGGAAGGCATCATTATCATCAGCCTGTCTACGCCCACTGCAGGGCAAAGGCCTCTCCCATGTTCCGCCAATCAACCCGGTCCTGTGCTTTCTGCTGCCACGTTATACCTACAAACTTCTTAATCTCATCTACCCACCTAATTTTTTGTCTCCCCCTCACGCGTTTGCCATCTCTTGGAATCCAGTCAGTTACCCTTAATGACCACCGGTTATCCTGCCGACGTGCTACGTGCCCGGCCCATATCCATTTCTTCTTCTTGATTTCAACTATGATATCCTTAACCCCCGTTTGTTCCCTGACCCACTCTGTTCTCTTCCTGTCTCTTAAGGTTACACCTATCATTTTCCTTTCCATCGCTCGCTGCGTCGTCCTCAATTTAAGTTGAACCCTCTTTGTAAGTCTCCAGGTTTCTGCTCCGTAGGTAAGTACCGGTAAGATGCAGCTGTTATATACCTTCCTCTTGAGGGATAGTGGTAGATTACCATTCATGATTTGATAATTCTTGCCGAATGAGCCCCATCCCATCCTTATTCTTCTAGTTATTTCACTCTCATGGTTAGGCTCCGCGGTTACTACCTGTCCTAAGTAGACGTACTCCTTTACAACTTCCAGTGTCTCGCCACCTATCGCAAAGCGCTGTTCTCTGCCAAGATTGCTCCACATTACTTTAGTTTTATGCATATTAATTTTCAGACCAACTCTTCTACTTTCCGTATCCAGTTCAGTAATCATGAGCTGTAATTGGTCTCCCGCGTTACTCATCAATGCAATGTCATCAGCGAATCGCAGGTTACTGAGAGGCATAGGGGACGTTAATTCTAGTGTTTTAAGTGTATTGCAGTAATTGTGACATATAGATGTGAAGAAAGAGAAAGTGGACGAAAAGAAAACTCGCCGCCGGCAGGGACCGAACCTGCAACCTTCAGATAACGCGCCCGATGCTCTTACCAATTGAGCTACGGCGGCGGTTCGGGGAGATCTGATTACCATTCCTTTATGTATGTTAGTGCACGCGTTTGTATGTGCGCATGTATATACAGATTATATGTAAAATTTTCGGGCGGGGGGGGGGGAGGTCGAACACTTCTACCCCCCCCCCCCTTTGGCTACGCAAATGCGATGCATATAGAGTGCAGTGCACGTTAAGGAGCTAAGCATGTTATCGCACCACGCGTCAGTTTAAAGCAATACAAAAATATTGAGGTTGATTAAACAGTAAGTTGCGTTGCCTAAGTCTTGGCAACAAGCTCGAAGGCAGGCTAAAGCAACACATGCTTTTTTGATAACTGGAAACTACATTGTGATCTTCTCCATGCGTTCACTGAGAAACACATTTAAACGTATTGAGGCGCATTTAAGAACCCAATGAGGTCCAAATTGGTCCGCGGCCCCTCACTACGGCTCCCCCTATAGTACTGCTGTACTTTGGGTGTTGTCAAAAGCGATCACTTTATCAGGTTGCCCTCTGTATCGAGCAAACACGCCAAGAGTGTTGACTTTTCAGTGGTGTTTTATGATGTTCAGCAAACAGCCCTGCATCTGCGTTTCGATTAGGCTTCTTTCTTCTCTATATCCCTCCTCTCTCTTCAGCACAAGTATCTTATTATGACTAGGGTTTTGCGAACATTTGGAATTTCGAACGTGAATCGAATAGCGTTTGCCGAGTGATTAATTTTGCACTATCACACGGTCGGAATTCGGGCGGCCGCTTCAAAGGAATCGCAGATCAACAATTGATCGCAATGTTCGACGAGGTGGATCCATTCGTAGGGACGTTGAATGTACCGTGAAACGAGTTTTCAAAAGTGCTGCCATGGTGTTAACGGCAGCGCGTCACGAAATCTTCGAGTCCAAAAAACACCCACCAAGAAAGAAGGTGCGGAAAAGATTTTTGCAGGCTTTTATCTCGGTGCCATTTTCTTAAATAATGAGTGATGTTTCGCTGCACGGCAAAAGCGACTTAAAAATATTTTCCTTTATATCTTATTCATCACATCTACTTCACTGTATACTGCGGGACGCTGAGGCGTCTTCTCGCCTCGTGTGCGCCAGCGGAAAATGGCACTGTGTATGGCACCCACCCTCTGATGAAATAGCGCCACAGGCCTACGTCGCAATGTTTTTTCTTTGCGCAAGTTCCGAACGATTCGCCATCTGCGTTTTTATTAATGCGCAGGTATTCTTTGGCTAGGTATCCAGGGAAAAGCCGGCGTGTGTGAGCGCCTGTGTAACAGCGTGACAGGAAAAAAAAACACACCTAAGTAAATGTCAATAGACGTCCCAGAAAGAATTTAAGTAATTTATTTATTAGGAAAGCATATAGAACACCTAGAGCTGCCGCAACAGATCGCAATAAGAAACGACAGTACGGTTGACGTAACAAATACCTATACCACCCTATACCACGCAGAGTGGAATAAAAATTGTACTTTAGGCAGGCATTATATAGGTGCCTCAAACAGGCTGGCCAACGTTTCGACAGGTGGCTTATCATTGTCAAAGGTGCCTTGTCATGACGCAAAGGATGATAATTAAGGCACCTCTGACAAAGATAAGGCGCCCCATCCCTCTGTTAAAGCCACTTGACAACACAAACACACACACACACACACACACACACACACACACACACACACACACACACACACACACACACACACACACACACACACACACACACACACACACACACACACACACACACACACACACACACACACACACGGTATGTCCAAAAAGTAATGTCAATGAGTCGATTAACAAAATATGTACTGATCAGATCAGTACAACACAATTAAGGGCTTCAGAATACGCTCCTCCTGAGACGATAAATCGCTTCCAATGATATTTCCAGGCATCGAAGGCGTCATGGTAGGCCTCCTCCAGAATGTCCTATAAAGCCTTGGTACAAGCCTCTTTGTGACTTTGTCAAGTGTTCCGAAATAATGTCCCTTCATGGGAGTTTTCAAGCGCGGAAACAAAAGGAAGTATGGAGAAGCCATGTTAGGACTGTATAGGTCAGCTGGGGTACTCTTGGCTCCTTTGAATTGACAAGGAAGCGGGTGAAAACGAAGGCGGTGTGGACCGGCGCGCTGTCATCGGTGATGGTCGTTGACGGCCGTCCAGGGCGGGCTTCATCGCTGACCTCTTTACAACCTTCTAAAAAGGCCTTACGACACCGGCACACTTGACGTTATGACTAACAATTATCAACAAAGGTCTTTATTCATAGGAAAAGTTTCCACTACGAACTTTTAGAGTTTCAGGGAAACGTGTCTCCTCACTCTCCAGATGATAGCATACGACAGTGCGACCGCATGTGTGTAAGCTAACTTCCCCGTCCACCAATATCAAGCGTTCCTAGCCTTTTTGTGAGGTATAGACCCTTTACATTATAACCACTGACACTACTTTTCGGACAAACCCTGTGTGTGTGTGTGTGCGCGCGCGCATATATATATATATATATATATATATATATATATATATATATATATATATATATATATATATATATATATATATATATATTGTAGAGAAGCATTGGAACGTTGTAATGGGCCGTCCTCTTCAGCGCCTTCTAGTGGGTCGCCCTCTTCGTCTCTTCTCGGAGACGAAGAGCTCCTCGTGCTCCGGCGACCTTCGAGCGCATGATGGACACCGTTCTGCGCAACTTGAAATGGCACACGTGCTTGTGTTACCTGGACGACGTCGTCGTTTTCGCTCCGGACTTCTCTACGCATCTTCAACGTCTGCGGCATGTTTTGACGCGTTTGACCAACGCCGGCCTCCAACTGAACCTGAAGAAGTGCCGATTTGCAGCACGGCAGCTGACAATCCTAGGCTACGTCGTGTCCAAGGACGGAATCCTTCCCGATCCGGCCAAGCTTCGGGCCGTGGCCGAATTTCCCAAACCAACGTCCGTCAAAGAACTCCGCAGTTTCGTAGGACTGTGCTCCTATTTTCGACGTTTCATACGCAACTTTGCCACCATCATATCGCTGCTGACGAAGCTCCTTGGAAGTAACGGGCCCCTACATTCGTGGTCGTCCGAATGCGACGACGCGTTCGCAAAGCTCCGTCGTTTGTTGACGTCACCTCCCATACTACGCCACTACGACCCTACGGCCCCAACGGAGGTACACACGGACGCCAGCGGTGTAGGCCTCGGAGCTGTTCTTGCGCAACGCAAACCAGGGTTCCCTGAATATGTCGTGGCATATGCAAGTCGTACGCTCACCAAAGCCGAGAGCAATTACACCGTCACCGAAAAGGAATGCCTGGCGATCATCTGGGCCCTTGCAAAGTTCCGACCTTATTTGTATGGTCGCCCATTTGATGTCATCACCGACCACCATGCACTCTGCTGGTTGTCATCATTGAAGGATCCCTCGGGCCGCCTCGCCCGCTGGGCACTTCGCCTACAGGGCTACGATATCCGCGTGCTGTACCGCAACGGACGCCAGCATGCTGACGCCGACGCACTCTCGCGCTCCCCCTTGCCTGACGACAATACCCACAGCTCAATGTCTCACAATGCCGTTGTTCCATCGACGTTCACACTGTCGCTACCGAACAGCGCAAGGATCAATGGATCGCTTCACTGCTAGACTTGCTCACTGATCCTTCGGCAACACCATCCACTCGCGCGTTGCGTCGTCAAGCCCACCATTTCGCCATTCGCGACGACCTCCTCCACCGACGCAATTACAACGCCGACGGCCGCCAGTGGCTACTGGTAATACCCGCAGTCTGCGTTCTGAAATATGCGAATCGTTCCATGCTGATCCGCAGTGTGCGCACTCTGGGGTATCGAAAACATACCACCGCATTCGCCAACGGTACTTTTGGCGAGGCATGTACCGCTACGTGCAGAAGTTCGTTCGCTCCTGTATCGATTGTCAGCGCCGCAAAACTTCAACGCACCAGTCACCAGCAGGTCTGCAGCCTTTACCTTGCCCTGACCGGCCGTTTGGGCGCGTTGGCATCGATTGTATGGGCCACTCCCTCTGACTTCGGCTGGTAACCGCTGGGCCATCGTCGCTGTAGACCACCTTACGCGATACGCCGAAAACTGCCGCCCTCCCAGCGGCTACAGCGCGCGATGTAGCCTCCTTTCTGCTCCGCCGGTTCATGCTGCGCCACGGTCCACCCCAGGAGCTGCTCAGCGATCGAGGCCGTGTCTTCCTGTCGGAAGTCGTCGAAGCCATCCTCAAAGAGTGCAACGTTGTTCACCGCAAAACTACTGCTTACCACCCGCAGGACAAATGGGCTCACGGAACGCTTTAACCGCACGCTCGGAGACATGCTCTCGATGTATGTCGCCGCCGATCACACAAATTGGGATTCCATTCTACCTTTCGTCACCTACGCCTACAATACCGCCCCTCAAAGCACCACTGGTTTCTCACCATTTTTCCTATTGTACGGTAGGCACCCGTCGCACACAATCGACACAATCCTTCCATACAAGCCGGACCGATCTGAGTGTGCGCCTATTTCTGCCACAGCCAGACTTGCTGAGGAGTGTCGCGAGCTTGCGAAGACCTTTACTACGCAGGACCAAGAGCGGCAGAAAAGCATCCGCGGTGAGACCAACACTTCTGCACCCACGTTCCTACCGGGAGCACTCGTGTGGCTCTCGGTCCCTACCACTGCAACTGGCCTCTCTTCGAAACTGCTACCCAAATACGAAGGCCCCTACCGTGTCGTCGAATGCACATCCCCGGTCAACTACCTGATTGAACCCATCGACCCATCTTCCGACATGCGCCGTCGAGGGCGCGACATTGTCAACGTGGAGCGCCTCAAGCACTACCATGACCCGCTCATAGTGACCAGCTGCTAGGTCGCCGGACGGCTCCCTTTTCGTACCCGGGGTAATTGTAGAGAAGCATTGGAACGTTGTAATGGGCCGTCCTCTTCAGCGCCTTCTAGTGGGTCGCCCTCTTCGTCTCTTCTCGGAGACGAAGAGCTCCTCGTGCTCGTGCGAGTCTGCGCTTCGTCGTGACTGTCGTGCATCGTCGCCGTCAATCAAGCCGTCAATAAACGCCTTTACAATATATATATATATATATGATATATATATATATAATATATATATATATAATAGATATATAATATATATACTATATATATATATAATTATATATATATCATGCAGTTTCCGAAAAAAAATTTTTTTCTCGTGCTGAATATCTAGCCTTCAAAATTTCGAGAAATCTTGCATCTCAGCGCATTAATTATATGTACGTGCTTGTGGTAAACGGAACAAATGGCTACCCAGTACAGCATCTGCGACGTAGAAGCCTCGTATCCTGCTGTCGAAACTATCGATGCCACTGTTACCTCTCACTGGCCGCAATGGGAAAGCGTACTCTCGTGAAACGCAGTATCAGAAAAGAGCGAGACAGAAGAAAACAAAAAAACAAGTTCAAAGTTCGCTGTCTGCACACTATAGAGGCCATTACAGGGGTCAAAAGGGCCGTCAGCGATTTCACAGAAGTGCATACAGCTCTTCGCATTCGCGATGTCGTGTACTGTTCAACCGGAAAGCGTTTTCGTTCCGCCGAGCTAAGCACTATACACCCACAAACGACGTAGACATAACTTCGGCGCGGTGGCATGTGCATCCGCATTCGCCGACGGATCAGGCACAATTCCCGGGCAGAGATACAAATGAGGAGGAAAGGCTGGGAGATCAGCCAGACGCACGTAGTAACTCCCGTCGCCATAATGTGCTGCTTCGTAGGACATTTTTCAATGTGACGCACCGACTGCAGTAAACTTGCAAAATCGCGTTAGGAAAGGTGCAAAGGCATTTGAAGAAACAGGTAAGGTCACCAAGCGCGTTCGTATAACGTGCATCTGTCCAAGCCCTATGTCCCTTTCCTAATACGTTATAGGAAATATATTACGAAATGCCAAATCGCGCAGCCTAAGAAGGATCGAACCCGTTCGTAGACCTATGCTAGATATACGCTTCGCTGAAAAGTCACCTACGGAATCGTGGGTATATGCACAAAAAAGATTAAAAGACGACGATATACCCGTAAACACGTCTTTGCGATAATTCTACCCTTCAGAAACTGCCGCCGACGCGGGCGCGCTATCGTGTTGACGCGCGACATTATCTTAAACGTCTGCAGAATGTCTTGTAACTGTCTCCACTGGGAGCGGTAACAGATACCGCTATGTTACAGGCCGCGACGTGTCATCGCGACTCCAGCAAACGGCGTTCTACTCAACTCATGCAGATAGAACTTGCGTCCCTTAGTCATCACGCCCCGACTCCGGCAGTGCCCTCGGGTACTATACACACAAGCTGCATGCTGTAGCTGCCGAGTATTGTTTGACATTTAGAGTTAGAGGCTGCAGTATAAAGACAAACACTTGCAATATTTCCGCGATCGCATAACTCAGACACCACCGCGATCTGCATATATATTATATTATATTATATTATATTATATTATATTATATTATATTATATTATATTATATTATATTATATTATATTATATTATATTATATTATATTATTTAGCACTTTCTACATCCAGCGATCTCGGTAGCAAAGCCTGTGCGGCACAACGCCTGCAAGCCTGCATCTGCGGTGCAAAGGTCGCACGGTTAACCCCACATATGCGTGTAATTGTCCCTCCCTTCCTGAGCCCCAGCTGTCACCCCAAACGCCCAAGAGTTGAATGCGCTTGAGAATGACGCGGAAGGAAGGACGAAAACGAGAGAGAAGGCAGGGAGGTTAACCAGACACATGCCCGGCTGGCTACCCTACGCTGGGGGAATGGGAAAGGGGGTGTAAAGACGAGAGAGAGGGGGGGAAAGGAAGGAAGGAAATGATCAGTGAATGCGCTGACGCGTATGTGGCTGTGGCACATTACAATAGTCAAAGGCGTTCACCCCGCCACGGTGGTCTAGTGGTTATGGCGCTCGACTGCTGACCCGAAGGTCGCGGGATCGAATCCCGGCCGCGGCGGCTGCATTTTCGATGGAGGCGAAAATGTTTGAGGCCCGTGTACTTAGATTTAGGCGCACGTTAAAGAACCCCAGGTGGTCGAAATTTCCGGAGCCCTCCACTACGGCGTCTCTCATAATCATATCGTGGTTTTGGGACGTTAAACCCCAGAGATTATTATTATTAAAGGCGTTCACATAGACCCGTAGTCCTCAAAAAGCACAACAGTGCTTTAACTCCCTTGTGAGCCGACGAGCGATGGGGAAGGTGCTCTAGCAACATCTGCACGGAGAGCGGCCGGTCGTACAATCGTCGCAACGCGTCAGAAAGTGTTCGTCTCTCAGAGCCAAATCGAGGGCAGCGGCATAGCAAATGATCGACATCTTCTTCGGCGCCGCAGACCTCGCATGCCGCACTGTCGGTCACTCCAATTAATGTTGTGTATGCCTTCATGAAGGCAACCCCCCAACCAAATCCGACAAAGAAGCGAAGCTTCACGTGGACAAAGTGCGGATGGGGGTCCTAGTTTCAGTGTAGGCTTTACTTGGTGAATTCTCGTATGTCTTATGCTTGGCGTGTTCCATTCCGCCAGACAGAGACTACGTGCTGCAGGTGACGAAGCTGCCTTGCAGGGTACGTCAGGGTATGCGCCCGCGGAAAAGCCGATGTATTCTCCGTGGTGCTTGAACTTTCCACAAGTACGTCTAACAATTCCAGGACTGCAGAAGAAATCACATTTACCTGTCCAGGTACTAAAACAATTGAGCCTACTCTTCGCGCACGAAACCTACAGTAACCACGTGCGCATCTACACCGATGGCTCGACCACAATAACACAATTACAAAGACAGTCATCGGAACGGTAAGGTTGCAAAACCTTCGTCTTTTGCGTCAACTATATATACACTGCCGGCTGAGCAGAGGTGCACGCTGCAGGCATTTTGCAACGGTAATTGTAACAGGGTCATTTGGCGGGTTTTGGCCTACATATATACGAACTGTTACAGATGAGCGCAAGACAGATCGTGATTGACGTGATATATCCTAAGAGAAATAGATAAGGTCGAGCCGCAAAATTAGAACACTGTGGTCTTATGGCTGGAAGTTCTCTTGAGCCTCCCGACCAAAGCACCGACGTAACTCATTACCCCACGGCAGCTCGCGTGCTCACACATTACTTACATATAGGGACATAATAGGAGAACTCTCTCTCTCTCTCTCGAGTTTCTTCAGTATTATCCAAGTTTCCGCCCCACACTTTAGTACTGGCAATTCACAATGGCTGTACACTTTCCCTTTTAGGAACAGTGGTAAATTGCCTGCCATGATTTGGGAATGTCTGCCATAAGCGCTCGGAGCGCTTGGAGGGCAACGCGGAAACCCGAAAGGAAGAACCACGCAGCGTGCGACGGAACGGAAAATGATAGACGTAACATTAAGAGATGGGAAAAGAGCAGAGCGGATCAACAGCCGGCATTCTAGCTGAGAGAGAAAAAAGGTGTACCAGGGTAGGTCACGCATAGTGGACAGATGGCCAGAGCGACAGAATGGATGCGGAGAGACGGCAAACGTGGCCGAGGAGGGCAAAGATTTAGATGGGGTAATGAAATTAAGAAATTCGCAAGCATGAAATGGAATGTGCTTGCGTCAGGAAAGAGTAAATTAGAAATCATTGGGAGGTGCGTTCCTCCTGCAGTGGACATAAGATAGGCTGCTGCTGATTACGACAATATATGAGAACCTCCTTTATAACGACACTGCAGTGGCATCGGTCCAGTTTCGACGCTTGTTACATCATGTGATTGCAACTATACAGAATAACCGACTGCGGAAAAATAACTCTATATATAGGTTGTATTTACTGAGGACACGCCCACACTTCCGCACGGGAAGTGCGTCAGCTGCTTCCGCTTCCGTCGGCCATGATCCTGGCCACTTTGTGAAGCTCTTTCGGTGCGTGTGGATGTTCCCTGTCTCAGTTCTCGAAGCAGCAGCTGACCATGTTCTGTTGCAATCTCTGCAATCATGGTAAATTGCGCTGTCTATTGATGTAGCAATAGGTCACGGCGAAAAAACAGCGTCAGCCTTTATGGACTTCGTTGAGCCATCTACAACCAACGCAAGAATTGTTGGAAAGGTGTTGCACCGATTGGTACGCCGCATTGTTCGCTCTCACATCAACAAAAGTTGGGACTTAGGTTCCAACTTAGGTTCCAAAATGTTACACTTGACGCATTTTATGCTAATCCAGAGCGTCCGTGTTTGTTGTCCTGTCACCACGCCGCTTGGAGAAGGGCAGTTAAATTTCTGGTCGACTGGATGTTTACGTTTCCGTAGCAGCATTTTTATTGTTGTAAACGGCACTAATACATAATGTCAGCGTGCACCTGGCGCAGTTGCATTTTTTTTTCGCTCCGCCTGCGACGTCTCTCCTGTAAAACGTTCGCTCTTAGGTTTGCCTCGGTGAATTTGCTTCTCACTTCAAGAGGCGGCGCCGGCGTACTACAAGATCTGTAATTACACTTGTATTACTCACTTGCAGGAAAGCCATCCTATTTGGTGGACGAGACAAATCCCAACTGGGCACGGAGTCTTCGGGAGGCTACGAAAGCAACGCTAAAGAACCCTTGATGTGGGAAATTTTCACCCTCGGCACAAGCTCGACGTCAAAGTGCAACTCGTCCATGCCCAGGAACAGTGGTTCAACACCGCCGCAAAGCTTGAATCTTTACACGTAGTGCTCCCTTGCCGTCTCGTCCAAGCCTTTGCGCATATGAACATCAAACTGATTAAAGGCGTATCGCCCATCACTTCCAGGGGCGTAGCCAGAAATTTTTTTCGGGGGGGGGGGGGGGGTTCAACCATACTTCATGTATGTTCGTGCGTGCGTTTGTATGTGTGCGTGCCTATATACGCAAGCAAAATCGAAAAATTTCGGGGGGGTTTGAACCCCCCAACTCCCCCCTTGGCTACGCCCCTGATCACTTCGTAGCGTCTTCGCAGGGCTATTCTGCGTTAGTTGCTAGTGAACAGCAAGAATTTGTGTCCTATAAGACCAGCACCTGTCAAATCACAGATAAAGCAAAACACAAACACATTGTGGGACACTACGGCACAGACGCCATTCAGTGGCCAGGATCATGGCGGAAGGACGGCGCCACCATAGTTGCCAGCGCTGCTCACAGCATCATGGCGACGTCATGTGAATACAACCTATAAAACGCGTAGAAGGAAAATAACAAGGCCCTGAGAAGTTAATGCATTAAGCTCGGCTAGTTGGTATTGATTGTATGCTTCCATATTGCTAGCGAACACGCACAGAGGACGACATTGAAAGAGACAGGACAACCGCTAGTGGTCCTGTCTCTTTCAATGTCGTCCTTTGTGCGTGTTCGCTAGCAATATGGAACCCTGAGAAGTCTATGGAAGTAGACTAGAGAGAGAAATCAAGCGCTAGTGTTGTTCTTATGTTGCGATTGGGGTAGTTCTAAATCCTGCGCTAAATGCAGTTCCACTACCGTGAAACCTGAGGGAGTGTGTAGCACGGGCATTCAGCGATTCCCGCTCGTAGAGTTCCCGCTGCTCCGTTTACCAAACCATCGATGACCACAAAAAGGCTAGGTGTACCATTAGGCACGGTATGCGTTTCGTTTCTTGCACTTGAAACGTTGTTTATTTCATACCTTTTCCATGCGGACATAAATACATCGGTCAGACGGACAGATGTTTGAACATTATAGGCTCAGAGAGCATTTCAGCTTTCTCAAAGGTTCACCATACTTGCATCTCGCGATGCATTGTCGGCAGTGCGGTTGTGAACCGCTTTTAACTGACAACAGCATTGTACCGGAACCGCAATAAGGTGTCCAGAGAGACCGTGGAATCTTTTTTTTTTTATTCAAAAGAACGATTTCGTGTGTGTCAGCCAGCCTTCCCTGAGCCTACACCCCTGTGAGTTAGCTTTCCTTACAGCTAACCTGGCACCTACGCTTTCCGCGTGAAAAAAGTCTCGAGCCTGAGCGTGCGTTCCGTAATCTATTGCTTTCAGTTTTAGCGTGTTTTGACTGCGTTGCCTTTTGCTTGCATCATTTTTCTTGTAAAGGCCGATCAAGGTCTTGTGGGGTCATGCTATCCATTGTGGCGTGAGATGTTATTTCTTGGATGCCGATGTGGTGTTTTGATCTTTGCTTGTTGATAAATAGGCATGGATTCTGAGAATAAGATTTAGTTTGAAGTTAGCGCTCGTCTCGTGTATATGTTCCTGGCTTGTGTCTTCGTATTTTTGCGCTACCAGCTCTATTATGCACTCTTACAAACTCGCCCAGATTTCCGTTCTCGGAAGTCATAAGCGTTCCTGTCTTTGTCGTAATGTGATATGTGACAAAAAAAACGATTTTTTTTTATTTCTTTCTCGACAACTTTCTTCGTTTAGGTCACATTGGCATTTCTGCGGTCGCGTTCTTCGTCTTTCTTTGTTGAATTTGCTATCGCGGTTTGCCCATTATCAAGATTTCACTGTACACTCGTATCACTTATCCGTATTGTACCTTTTGCGTTATTCCATTCTTAGTGTAATCAATATTGGCGTATTTGACACTCCTTATAAAACCCGTATATGGGCGACACAAGAGAAACAAAATTTAAATTACATACCTTGTGTATAACAAATGCAGACGTTGTGTTTTGCATTGTATCGTTCGGACAACATTGTATTAATATCTGCGTCGTCCCTGCTGTGGTCTCTTGCAGGTTTGACGATATTGTTAAAAAAATCTGGCTGATCCCTCTGTCATAGGAATCGGTATAACACGAAAGTGACACGTGTCTTCACAGAAGTACTGCTTATTGTGTAGTGATATATGAGAGCTTGTACAATGTCTATTCGTGTTTGGCAGTTATAGCACCGTTTGACGTGGATGCACCCATGTTGACAGCATGTCTATATCGCGACGACTAACGCCCATGATCATGATTAAACCGTTGCGCACGGTAGCTGAAGGTGTGAACATATATTTGGACACAGCGAATCGTGAATCCCGCGTAAGGATGATATCAACAAGCTCATAATTAACACTGGTACCCGGTATGCACTTCTTCAAAGCGTCGTCAATTAATGAGAGAAACGGCACGGTGTGCGCTTTCTAGTAAAGGGTAGCCGACGTCTGTGCTCATGCATACATAACACACACTGCGCTTCAGCAACACGGGAGGTAGAGGTTCGTAGCCTGAGCCGCAAACGCGTGTGTCCCGCTGGCCTCTGTCTCGCAGGCGCTGCTCTCGCTCCACCAAGGCACGACATTCGCCCGTCGAACTCGCGTCCTTTCTGCAACGCATATTGCAGCAGTTTTGTTAGTCGGTGCTCTCGCAATTGAAGCAGTCGGCGGCGGAGAAATCCCGTTGGTGCACGTGGGAGCTGCACTACTCCGATGAGCCGACGCACGCTAACACGAAGCCAAAGGCAAAGAACGTAACCGCGTCAAAGGAGCCTCGGCGACGCCAGCGCGGCCAGTCTACCGCTGTCGGTAGTGCGCCGGGCGCTTGCCGTCGCGGCCGCAACGTCGTGGGTTCGATTCCCAGCGGGGTATCTTTTTCTTGGTTTTTTTCTTTCTCACCCGTTGGCGTCCATTTTATCAACGTCATATCCGTGACGGATGTACTTGGTGGACCCCGGCATAAAACACTTTCGTGTTAAAATAAATCATTTAAGTATGCATGACACCAAGTTTGATTAGGAAATCGCCGCACGCTGACCTCCGCCCTTCGAGGATCTCCACAAAACATTTCGACCAACCATGGTTAGTTCGTTCAGTTCTGGCGCACCTTTATCAAGGCTTGGTTTCCTAACACGAAAAGCTGTATCCATAGTCAGTGCAAGGCGAAGCAGTAAAATTTATCGATGACGCGATTCGCCTTCCAACCTCCTTGCGAGGGCAGCTCTTCTCACATTGGGCCAGCGGACGGCGCTCATTTAATGTTCCTGTTCTTCCTTTTAAGTAATAAAGTTGACGACGTCGGCCTCCAACTCATTTCCTACTGCAACGCGAGACACACGAGAACGAAAAAACAAGGCAGCGTCGCACAAGTGGTGCCAAGCCTGAAGGAAGTGCGGTGCAGGGCGGCCTGCCTTGTTTCTCTTTCTCCCCGTTTTTTCTATCTCTTTTTTGTTTCTTTTTATTTCTATTTATGTACTTATCTCGCTCATTCTACCTTTCTTTCTGTCTCTTATTTCTTTCTCTGTTTTCCTATCTTTTTCTGTCTTTCTTTTCTTTCTCTCTCCATGCACTCGTTCTCTCGCCTATCAGAGTTGATTGCATCACACGCCGGTCAAATCGCCGCACGTGTAGTGGCAGCGAAGCAGAAGAGGAAGAAGAGGACGAAGATGAAGAAGAGAGCGCGTGCCGGTTCATGATGATGGCAGTTTCCCGTTCGCTCTGCACGGACTGACGTCCGCTGTCAAAACTAATGTTTAACAATAACCCATTTAGATAGGTCTTTTTTAACGCGATAGCGTTAAAGAGCTCGCTTCGCAGAAATTCCGGTGTCCGTGTCGGCGTTGGCGCCGTCGTCGCTGGCTGTAAGCGAAAAATCGGCGTTGTCCGTGAGCGAAAATTCGAGATAGATGCAAATAAATAAATAATAAAAAAACGAACTCTGGCCTTCACCGTGGCAAGGAGGTGTTCTACCACGGAGCCATGCCAGTGCTTGAAACTGCTTCGTAAAAAAAAAAAAAGAAGAAGAAAAAAAAACGCCATAAGAATTTCATGTATAGGGGAGGAGTCTCCTTAACGCGTGTAATACTGCGCGGCAGAATCGCAGAATCGCACCAGGCGTCAAAACTAGAGTGCCTCGATGTTAAAGCTGCCCACCCATTGCAAAGTGTGCAGGTGCGCGCGGCACCTTACGGACGCGTAGTGGGTACTTCGCCTGTTTGCAAAAGAAATAATTACGGCGTAGTGGGCACTTCGGAGCTGTACTTGCAGTATATGTATTCTAGGGTAGTTTGAAAAGGCCATTGTTACGCGCACAAACGTTCCTTTCCTTGCGGCACGGTTGAAGGCGATGCGCACGGGGCCCGATTACGCTATCGCGTTCACTCGAAGCCCACGCGTCCTCCAAGTTTCTTTTTTCCCCAGCAGAAAATAAGAGATTGAAATGTACGCCCTTACAGTCTTTTGAAATACCGCGCGTGCGTTGACCCCAGGAGATGGCATCGCCCGATATCGGCCAGAAGTAACGAGATCTGCTGTAGAAGCGCAAGCGTATACAAAGCACGTACTCATGTGCGAAAGGAGTCTTCGACGCTGTTTGCTTAAGATAGGTAAACTTTGTCGGCGTTATCTGCTCCTTCATGTGTTCAGAAGGCAGGTGTGACACAGAGCGTCGTATCGCTGATGACGTTGCTTTTCGCCAATGTCCCAGGCACTATCGTACCCCAAAGCATGCGCTTGGGCGATAGTACTAAACAATTGCAAGGGTGTACAACGGCTGTACGTTGTCAGAAACTTGCCGCCCATACTTTGTTTGGAAGCATAATTCAGAGCTGTATTTGCGTGGCGTGCGCTCGGGCCGGCAACCTCGCAGGTGCTGTTCTTAATAAGGTAGAACGTTTTTTCAGTCCGTCCGTCCGTCCGTTTCGATCCTGTTGCAGCCTTACAAAAAAGGCTAGATGTTTATAAATAAATAAATAAATAATAAATAAATAAATAAATAAATAAATAAATAAATAAATAAATAAATAAATAAATGTTACATTTGCTTGGTATTTGTTGTTGAAGAAAGAAAAACGAACGCATGGATATCCTGAACTGGCGTTTCCCGGCAACACGGATGCACATTGCAATCTTTGGAGGGACAGAGAGAGAGTAAAGTGGGGAGGCTAACCAGAAGGGAAATCTGGTTTACTACCCTACACTGGGGGGTGGGGACGTAGAACGGTGAGAGAGAGCACATGTACACAATCACTGCTGTTGACCGCAGTTAATGCGGTAAAGAACTCGGTTGCATGGCTTGAAAAGCTAAAACCTCAATCATGGCGATGAGAGCTGAGTATCAATTTATTGGCACCGTGATTTCGAGACCCCGCGCTGCTCCGCAAGGCGTTCATATTTCAGAAGCCTTGCTTCGGAAGACAACGTCGCTAGTTCGAATTTTGCCTGTGTAGATTGTACAATAAAAAAAATGCGTACATAATATTTTGGCGTGCTTTAATGAAACACATGTGCCAAAGCGACCTGAAGCTCTACGCCACGGCCTCTCTCTCTCATAGCCCTGCATGATTCAGCTTTCGATCGTCATGTCCAGCAGTTACCAAGAGTTCGCGGTCCATTCTACTAAAGTTGACGGACACTATAAATAGGCGCGGCAAGCAACCTTAAGAACTATAGCGACAGGAGCAGGACGTATAAACAATTATTTCCTGGTAAAGAGCGCGTGGGAACGGAAGCGGCTCGGCGCTCTCCGTTTTCGCTGCTTCCCGGATAAGCAGCGCGGCGCAATGGCAATAGCAATTTCACCGTGCCCCGCAACAGCTTTTTCTTTTTTAATAGCGTGAACATTTGCGTATGGAATAAAAAAATATATACAAGTATCTAGATCACAAGCCGCAAGGCCAGTGGAGGGTCCTTAGCAAAATAGACAAAAAATATACGACAGGTCGGGGTTGCACACCAATGTATATGTCACATGGAAATCAAATATTTAAACACTTCAGCTCAAGCTACTCACTGGAACTGAAATGTAAAAAAACATATGCACTAAATAAGTGAAAATTGTAATTCATAACTTTACCAGCCATGTGAAATGTATTCATAGTTCTAATGAATAACGCTTACTCAACTCATTGGGGAACTTTATTCCACAAGAAACGACGCAGCCGGTTCGTACCGGTTCCGTCGTCTTCGTTACCGGTTCAGACGTCCATTTCGTTATTATTACTGTCGGCATGCGAGTTGCACTTTCGGATGGTATGGAATTTCATTACTCAATTCTAGCATTGCGGACGTACGCCCTCGGCTAACAAGCAAAGCCTAGTGCTGTTGCCTCTTATATAATGCTACGCAGAGGTTGCAACAACGATGTAACAAGGTACTTGGCGGCACCATCCGATGGTGGGCACGCGTGCTCTCGCACAATGAAATTTTGCCGTAATTCCCTCCGCCAGCTGCTGCAGGCCCTCGCACACTGGGCTTTGCATGACTGCTGCTCTCTGAAGTTCGATTCGCACAACAGCCCGTGAAAAGCGTTCGTACGCAAGCAAAGCCATGGAACAAAGCTTGCATTGATGCCCACATAATAGTGCTGCGAGAAAATTGCTGCGGGAAAGCTGTATACACCACGGTTCCGCGGTCGATAGTTTGCGGGTACGAACATTACAAATGTTGAATACGAATCCAGTACCTACAGCTCGAATACTTCGTTCCGAGAAATCCTGATTCATTTCTGAGGATCTAGTTACAATTTAAGAGACGAAGTACCTTTTTAAGCGTACTATAGTGTAAATGATCTCTTACAACTTGTTCGCGAGCTGTTCAATGCTGGCGTTGTGAACTGACCTATAACTAGAAGGAAGCACATATATTCTAGCGATCGCTCTCCCGAGCCAGTTATCTCTTTCAAGAGCCAGCTGTGCTGTAGAGATGAGATTGATTTTGTGCAAAATAAAGCTCGTATTTTCATTCGGACGGTAAAAAGAAGGACCCGGGCCCGTCTTCTTGGGCTGCACCTAAATATGTCATTTTAATCCGTAAGAAGTTTCGTTTCCTCCGTGCAATACGCTAAGTTTTTGTCACTAACGTGCTGAGTGAATTAAAATACATTTGTTTTCTTCTAATAAAGATGCTAACAAGAAAGAAGTTCGGGGGAAGATGGAGACGGAGAAGAAGAAGAAGAAGAAGAAGATGGTTTTAATGAGAAGAAGGAGGAGAGGTCGGCCTGGAAAGCGGGTTCTAGCCTGCTACTCCTCACGGGGGTAAGGGGAAAGGGGAAAGAAAGAGAAAGAGGGAGGTGTGATGATAGGCGACGATGGTATGGCAAATGAGTCACTGTACACACTGTTTTGCACGGGGACAGGGCACGCGCAAAAGTCTTTATGCCGCACATGCTCTAAAGACGAGCATCTAAACCTGCATCACTTAGAAATCTCAATAGGCACTTAAACTTCGTTGGGCCTGGTCTGCATGCCCAAGCACCCAAAAGCTTCTCCTCCGAAAAAGGTCGGGAGTCCAGACGGTCTACGACGCACTGAAGTGATTGTCTTTCGGTTGCGTACTGAGGGCACACGCACAGGATGTGGTGAATAGTCTCAGACGTGTGACACACACTGCAGTTAGGGTTTCGCTCCTGCCCAATCTTGAAAATGTATCTTCGTGTATACGCAACACCCAGCCGCAATCTATGTAGTAATGTTTCCTGGTCTCTTCTTAACCGGAATGCAATCAGAAAAGCACGACCAGAGTCAAGTCTGTAAAGACGTTCTTGGCGATAATTAGGGTCATTCCATAAGCGTGTCATAGATGTTTTCATAGATTCAGACAGCAAGCCATTGATGTCATATCGGGAAAATTGAATTGATATGACTTCGCCGTTAGTGTGCGCCATTTTTGCTTCTGCGTCAGCTTGCTCGTTCCCAGCTATGCCACAGTGACTGGGAATCCATCGCAATGCAACGGTATGCCCGGATTGAGACGCCTCAGATAACATATTCATTATGTCACACACCAGAGGACTGTATGCGGTTCCTTGCTTCATGTAATTGCTGACAAGTTGAAGTGCCGGCTTGGAGTCACAAAATAATGTCCATTTCGCGGGACTCTGTTGTACAATGTAGCGGGCAGCTTGTCGGACGCCGGTCAGCTCAGCAGCAGTAGATGATGTCCGATGCGCTATCCTGAAGCGTTTCGTGATGCCCATGTGAGGAACCGTGAAAGCTGCTGCTGAGGACGTCTGCGTGACAGACCCATCAGCAAAAATATGCATCGTATATCCGTACATATGGGCAATGTACGATAAAGCAAAATGCTTAAGTCCAGCGGTTGGTATTATTGACTTCTTTGTTATCCCCGGAATCGAGAGTCGCACGATCGGTTTAGGCATCGTCCAGAGAGGTACTCCGGGAGTCGCTTGTGGTGCATAATTCGAGGGCAGCCGATCTTGCTGTAGCCAACGTTTCGACAAGTCTTCATCAAGGCAGCAACCTGTCTCGACGAAGACAAGTCCGCTTGTCGAAACGTTGGCTCCAGCGACATTCCCTGTCCAACGATTTCTCAACGATACAAAAGGTTATTTTGAATTACGCGTTATCACGGAACCAACGTTATTTCTATGACGCATTCAACCACCTCTATATTGCATAGGTGTAAACTCTAGTATATAGCTTATATGCGACCTTCTAAATTGTAGGATGGAATTCAAAAAGAAAAGACATTATGTCTACTAGTAAATAATTATACAACAGCGTCCTCCTTCGTTTAGCACAGGCAAGATTGTATGTATGTGTGTGTGCGGGTGCGCGCGCACTGAAATGTTATTCAAGCCCCCTGAGCGCAACAATGAGCGCATTGACTTGGGAGGCGTTCTGACACCTTTACCGCGAGCTCAATAATAATATTACTTTAATGACTGTTGGGACTGAAAGTCCCAAAACCACGATATGATTATGAGGGACTGCGGAGCGGAGGGCTCCGGAAATTTCGACTGTCTGGGGTTCCTTAACGTGCACCTAAATCTGAGTACACGAGCCCCAAGCATTTTCGCCTCCATCGAAAATGCCGCCGCCGGGATTCTATCCCCCGACCTTCGAGTCAGCAGTCGAGCACCACAGCCACTTGACCACCGTGGCGGGTACCGTGAGCTTGATAACTCGGTGAACGATGGGCTGGATGGGCGTCAAGATATTTACCAGCTGGCTTGAGGATTTCCTTTCGCGATGATTCACTTCAAGCCAAACGTGACGTATCTACGGTGTCACAAGCAAGCACGCAAAAAAAAAAAAAAAAAAAAAAACTGTCACATATAGCATGCAATCTGGACGAGTTTTAGCGTTGCAGGGAAACTTGAGACAACGCTAGATCGACGCTATATGTAGTCGGTTACAAACGATGATGATGATGATGAAATAAACTTTTAATTTGCCGAAACAGTGTCCCCGAGCTCGTAAGCTTCGAAGAATAAATATTAGCTTTTCCCACATAACTATGATTCTCCTGTCATTCAGCACTGAAAAAAAGTTGCACAGGCTGGTTTTCGTTCGAAGTGCAAGTACTTTTTCTTAACTGATGTAATTACTAGGTGCATTGGAATATAAAAGTTCGTCGTTTCTGTCTAAAATATTATTCTTGCCTGAATGCCGATGCCACTACATTTGTTAAAATTTAGCGGGACGCTCAATGTTCACAGCAGCGCAGTCATAGGGGCTCATACATACTGTGCTTGTGCGGATACTTCGCGCAGACGGACAGTGACGATCGCGACTTTTAAAGGTGACGGAACACACGTGAGGATCGTTGCTTTGTCGCTGCTACCTCGTACTTATACTATATGACGCCGACTTATTCGTTTAAACGTGTGAGATGAAATGATATCGGACGCGTGTTGCTGTCACTCATTTGACAGGTTACCGAGGTAACAACCTGAATACATCGACTTGGTTGAATTTCGCGCCCGCACTTCTGGGTCCACACAGATGTGCCCAACCGATAGTAATGTATCAACACTGCACGTGCCGAGGGCGAAAGACTGCACATGACAGCAGCGCACGATGGCTGCGACACGGCGTGCCTGCTCACCCATGCCAGCAGTTCGATGTGAATGTGTTACCCGCAAGTGACTGCGCCACGGGACACTCGGAACATCTGGCGACAGCGTCCACACGTCAGGATCCACTGACTAGAACGAGTCGCGTTTGGTGAGAAACGCCCCGGACGGATTGATACGCCTCCACCGATTGCTGTTCAGGCCGAAGCGCTCCGTAAAACGGTTTGCCCTGAACAGCAGATTGCACGAGCAATTAACACCTCTATCAAGCGAGTTCAACGCACGATTACGTCAGACGACAGCAGGAATCAGAGAGCTCTCGTTGCGTTGCGATCAGGTCATAATTTATTATTGCAACGCTTACACTTCGACGACCTGGTTTGTGCCCAATGTCGATCACCAGTAAAGAACACTATACATAATGCGACAGGAAATATGTTGGAATGGGCAGGCCTTTTACAAACTCTGTGACCTAGACACTTTTGTGGACTGATCAGCGCGCAGTCCCTCGTTTACGAGCTTGTATACGGGCGTACAAACTTTCGAAAATCGTTCAATGTGTCATACACGGCTGCGCTGTGCGATAATAGGAGTGTACCAGCGCAGCGAACAGCCGCTCCCCAAAAACGTATGCGCGTTCCGGGTCGCTTGATACGGGTGCGCGTAGTCTGGCAGTCCGTTAACCTGGCCGAAAAAAGCCGCACTTACCCGTCAGCCCGCAGAGGAAGCCGGCGGCCCGCCGCGTTCATCAAATGCCAGCACGGGCCGCTCGGAGCGTCCAGTGGGTCGGTATGTCGGCACACTTTTCGCGGTGTTGAAAGTACAAGGTAGACACTCATAACCTTCACCGCGAGTCCAGACTCGAGATCGGTTGGCAGGCAAGAGCCTCTTGAATCAGCGCGCAACAGCACGTCGTATCCGCACCAGCGCTGCCGAACCCGAACTGTCCCGAAAAAACTTTGCCCCCTAGCGAGGGCCATGAGGACCCTTCCGTGAGCCGCCTCTCCTCCTCCTCCACCGCGGCACCCTCTGCTTCACGTGACGCATGTCAACAGCGGCACCGTGGGGAAAGAATGCACCGCGGTACCGCCGGCCGCGGATATACTACGACAGATGGCGCCCAGTGAAATCGTAGCACCCAATCTCCGCGCGCTGTATCCTCCTGCAGATAATGTTGATAACGAACAATGTATATATATTGAGTACTCGATAGCCACTGCTCCTTCCCTGCCGGGACGTCAGCACGGCAGTGGAAGCGTGGGGCTGCCTGGCGTACAATGTGTCTATCATGTCTCCGATCACGCGTACAGTTCTGCTAACAAGAAAAAAGAGGAAAAAGAAAATGTGTAACGAGTGCACATGTTCATACTCCCCATGTCCGAGGCTCAGCTGCTCATTTCTGTACGTAATATTAACACTTGAATATCGCCTGTTTCATACATGACTTAACGGGCGAGTAAAACAAATTATAATAATTAAACAACAAACACAATAGTTTGTACCAGCAAACACATAGAAGGAAACAAAGCTCAGTTTTTTTAACGTTAATTTTTAATCAGTTGCCTAGCCGTAATAAGCGACGAGCTCGGGTTCAGCACACCGCCGCCGCCGCCTTGTACTGATGGGGGCGGAGAGCAAAAATGTACGCACTCGTGTTGCGAGCTTTGGGTACAAGTGATAGAGCATGCTAACGATTAAAACTGAGCCTTCCACTATGACATCTCTCATAGCGAGCATATAGCTCTGATAGTCAATCACCCACAAAAAGCGTCAACACGGGCGGGGCTAGGTAAGCCAGAGCCTTCAGCGCGCCCTGTCAAAAAGAAAGCTATTTAATAATTGTTAAGTCTCAGTGACAAAAATCTGTACGAATGACTCGACTGCATGTATTGCATTTAATGCTTCGCTCAAGAAAAACAGGTCAATCGCTGTTGTCAGACGGCTGCAGGCGGGTCTAGCCTACTGCTAAAGGGCGGCATAGGCGCGGCAATTTCAGAATAGTTGCAGGTAGGAAGGCCAGGTGGCGATACCTTTCTGGCCTCTTTGACGCAGCCACCAGAACACACAGCCGCGCGTGCGCCACCTGAACCCCTCTGACGTGCCACGGGACGTGCAGTGGCAACCGAACATGAAGGTAATGAAAGCATACAGCCATTGACCTTGCTACCAGCAAACCTAACTCGTACCGACAAATAAACGAACTGCACAAAACATGATATGCCCATTCCGCTGCGTCCATAGCGATAAAATAAATAATTTTAAAGCCACGATGCAGGATCGCAATAAAGATGCTTTTGGAGAGTCGGTTGGCGCCGAAATAAGATCTTTGAGCGCCTAATTTTACACCCTGCTGGCTTTCTATAAAAAGTATGATTTTTAAATATACCAAGTTGCATTCCTGCGCACGCCTCGTGCAAAACTCGAGCATGCGATCTGTGTCTGGCGAGCGATGGACGTGTTTGCTAGCAGACGACACAGTTGTCCACGCCCTCCCCAGTGTTTCCGCCAGGGTTCCCAGCGTTCCTTCTAACGGGGCT
Organism: Rhipicephalus sanguineus; assembly: GCF_013339695.2. NCBI lineage: Eukaryota > Metazoa > Arthropoda > Arachnida > Ixodida > Ixodidae > Rhipicephalus > Rhipicephalus sanguineus. Next base: position 201,019,780 of record NC_051176.1, on the reverse strand, counting down.
CCGCTACTAAATTTGCGTGTGGGATGCGCGAACATCAATAAGAATGGCGACCGCCGCTGTCGCAAGCGAACTAGTAACAATCGAGTGTATGTATTCAATATCTACGGGTAACAAAAAGAAGCTGCGATGCGCGGAGACTTACATTTCAAGGCAGGCGGTTTGCGAAGGAGTCCCGAGTGCGGCAGCGCTCATATGTCGCTGCCGTGGACACGCATCTCCGAAATTTTTCATAGGGCGTGTACCGTGTGCGGGGACCGGTCGTGGGCTGACGCTTATGCCGTGGGCTCTTTCACTCGTGGTGCACCATGTCGCACCGTCGGTTCGAGGCGATACAGACGTGCTGAGTCGTGCGCACGCGGCACTGTTCAGGGGCAGGACTGAAAACAAAGGCTGAGGGCACTCCCGAGGACGCGGTAGGCCACTCGCGCTGCCTTGCTCCGTGATCAACATAGTCACGTGGTGGGCCCGCTGCGGCGGCCTTCTCAAAAAGAGCGGACCCTCTGTCGACGAGAGAACGCGCGGACGCCCCTCTCTGCGCCCGTTCCAACGAGCGTTTCATTTTATTCTTTTTATGTGTGTTCCAAGAAGAACATACCCGGCGCGGATGCGTGCTTCCACCGAACGTGCCTCTTCGTAAATAAAAATAAAATAAAATAAAAGCGGGATTGCTGCTGATGTGACGGGAACCGAGCTCCGGAAATTAAAGCAGACGGAGTGTGCCGTGACGGGGACCGTAAAAGGGGACGATGTGCTCGTGGAAGTTTGTGTGAAATAAAAAGAAAATCCAGTATGTCGAAAAGAAAGAAGAAAAAATGAACAAACATAAGCCGAAATAGAAAAAAGAAGAAATAACTGTAATAGCTCAGCCGAATGCGATTTATTGACATCACGCGAACGTCAGCGCAAAATATCAGACCACTTGTTGTTTCACCATTAATAAATAAATAAATAAATAAGTAAATAAATAAATAAATAAAAATAGACGATAAGCCTGTACACAGAACAGAACAAAATGCCTCCACTACATATAATGAATTTAAAATTTGACGATCCCCTTAGTCATCACTTGGCCACGTGACTTTTGGCACTATTCGTGTTCACGACGCCACCAGTTTTTTTTTACTGGCCGTTTATTGTACCTTTAAGGGCCTTTTACAAGGCATCACATAAAAGGGGGAAGGGGGGGAGAAAGAAGTAACATAAAAGACACGTACGTTAAAGACGAATGCAATAATCAACAGAATAACAGCTGAGCAAATTAATGCGAAACAAGGCAACATAATTGCAGTCAGTTATATCACTGGGGCAGTAATAACATTTGCAGAAATTATGAAGGAATAAGATACTGGCAAGAATAAAACTAACGTACAATAAGAAACGTATCGACACTGCTACAGACAATGAGATGCAACGTAACGAAAAAAACAGCGAAAGAAGACAGGCACGGAAGGGGCACACACGCGAGCGCTGCCCCTTCCGTCCCTGTCTTCTTGCGCTGTTTTCTCGTTGCAGTGCCACCAAACCAACTAGCCCACCGACAAGCATTAACAGAGATGCAAGCTGGTACAATGAGGAACAATATTACAATATTCTTTTAACCCGACACTGTATACATGTCACATGTATACGCCGACACATGCGAGAAATATGGGGCAATAAATGAACGCGTCAAAACGGTTCCTTTTCCTTTTTTTGAAAACTGGAGTGACCTTCGCAATTTTTCAGACATCGAGGATTTGGCCTTCTGAATGTGGCTGGGTGAAGATTACATTTTAGTATGACAGAATAGCTGAGCTAATTAGGTGTGGATTATTGAAACACCAGTGAACAGAACCCTTTATCCGAGTATACTCAGCATTGGCCGTCTTTCAACCTAAATATTACATGTAAAATGTCATTCGAGGCAATTTTGGTACTCTTGAAAAACTTAGTCGAAATGTTGTCGGGCCCTGGGGCACCTGGAGTCTTTAGGATTGCCAATGAGGTTAGCGATTCCCTGGGTTGACGACCGTCAGCCTCACGCTGAACATTTTCTAGGTACCACTGGCACGTTCTGGGTGGCCTCGGAGGTAAAAGCAGAAAAAAATAAGAGTTTATGACATTAGTTCGCTGATCGAGGGGAACATCTGAGCCATCCGGGTATACGAGCCTGATGTTGTGACACTGCTTTTTAGTGTATGGCATCACTCTGTGAAAAGTCCTGGTAGAGCTAAGAAGCGAGCAATGTGGAAGGATTGCAGTGCTGAGTAGACATAAGAACCATAACGTTGGTGCGATGAGTAGCGTTACCAATGGCGTTGCACCTCAGGGGTGCCCGAGATACGACGGGCAATTGCAAACCGTCGCCGTTGCGCATTTTCCAGTGAAACCGTTTCAGCCCGAAAAGGAAAGTTCTTAGTCCAGTTGCTGCCTGCGCAGATTCGGAGGACTTGATCCCGATACCAAAATTATCCAGATTGTTTTCACAAATGTGAAAGTCCGGCGCTATTTATGGCAACAACCACGCGCGTGGCTGGTCCGATAAAGTGTCGCAGTCTTGACGAGGTGCAGACGCCACAGCTGCCATCGTAAAAGTGAAGAAACACGTGTACCCCATCAGCAGGGTGCGCCCGCTTTAGATATGATAGCGTGGCCGAAAGCACTCGGTGTGTATACGCTGTGGCTTCAACACGCTCGAGATGAAATTCAGCGAACCGGAAGCAACTAATACCAGCGTAGACAAGCGTGTTGACACGTCTGGTGTTTCCGTATAAAGCATTGAGAAGGCTACACGAGACGCTGAAAATGTCCACCATCGACTTGGACGTCTGTCTGCACTCAACACTGCATGTATAGTTAAACACTCGACGGAGGATTACTGGTGTTATCTGTGAAATGAGCTGCGGTAGTTAACTGTCCGCGAAATGAACATGACCGCCCATGTATAGGCTTCCTAGCACGCGCTATATCTGTCAGAAGGCGGCTCGTACCTTTTGCACATGCAGTGCTCTCGCCGCTTGCTTCGCGTTGAAGTGACACACAGTACGAAAACCGCTTCGGTCCCTGGAGCGGCCGTATACCTTTTACGCCAGCGTTTTGTACGAGTTACGCCCGATTGGATCCTAAAGCAGTTAGCTGCTAGCCTAACTTCGTATAGCATTCCAATTCGTTGCTTTCGCATTCATTGTTTCGCCCTTGCGGCGAAACTGTGACCTCTTTCACTGCAAAGAGGTCATAGTGCATCACATAAAACATAAATTGGCCTGAGTTGAAGATGCATATAAATGTGAGACTTACAGAGAACACGGACACTCATTATTAGAGGCGAAGCCCCATTTTCCGTTGCCGATCATGGAGGTAATGAGGGTGTACACCTATTTTTCAGGACACAGTGATCGTTTCACGCCACAGGCAACACCTTGAAAGGGAAGTGATCGATATATCAGACGCGAAGGGGATGGGTGTGTTGTAATGTAGCCTATCAGTCCATCGCCTTAAGCGATGTTGAGTTTATATACCTCAGTAGTACGTGCAAAATGTTATCACGATATGGTTCCCCAGCGTTCATGTACAATGCTCTCGTTGTCATATCTTTCTCACTCGTTTTTCTTACGCGAATGTTTTCCTAATAAAAAAGATACTTGTGAATCAGCGCATGTCCTGTGCATTCCTTAACATTGTCCTCGTTTTTGTGGGCGCCGCACCAACTAAAATTTGAATATGCACCAAATAGCTCAGTTTAGATTTCTAACCCAGAGTAACTTTGAGCGGGTTGAGTGCCGCGACGAGCGCGCAGATGAATAAAAATAGGCAGCTTCCGCAAACGGATGGTTCCGCGGACAAGAGTACCGCATTTCCACAACCCGTCTGACTTAATGAGCATGTAGACGACGGTCGAGGTGAGCAGACGTCGGAATAGACATGGCGACGTCGCCGTGCGCCTCGAATCATGTCGTCACCGGGAGCTGTGTATGCCGCAAGTTACCAACTGACGCTCGTACTTTCTTTAGATTCATCTCTAAACGCTTCTACAGAAAGTATTCGTGACAATTTTGTACTGCTTCTGAAAGCCACTCTCAAATTGTGCCTTATAGCTAAATACGAGTAGCTGTTTTGGTCGTACATGGACTCGAGGATGGGGCGGCGTCCGTGACAAGAGACGGGTGCTGCCGCAATCCCATGAAACCATAGACTGATAATGTTTGCTTGTTCTTTGCAGTCTCTATCGCTGGCGTTACTGATCTCTACTGCAGTGACTGGCGCGGAAGAATCAAGATGGACGGCAAAACAAAAACGACGGTTGGCCGCGATCAGCCGGCGATGGTTGTCGTTTGCCCGAATTTCGGATGATGAGAATTTTTTTCACACAGGTACGAGTGATGCACACTACGGCGCAGCTTTTGCAAAAAGAAACAGAGCTTGTGGTCAGTTTTACAAAGCTTTCTTGGCTAACTGCGTACTATTCGACCGCCAGAATCCGACTGTGAAGACAGGGGTGCTATTTTGAACACTGTCAAATTCCGCCATATTGTCAAATTTCGTGATGGCGGCATTCAAAGCGAACCAGAGAGGCCATAGCGGCCCTCTGGTTCCAGAATAGCACCCCAGCTTGGCATTTTCCGTACGTTCGGTCCGGGTGATGCGCCATTCATGGCGGGAAACACGGATTTATTCCGTCGCGTGGATCCACTAGAACTGCGAATCCGGAAATTCTTCACGACTAGCGAAGATATATCGTTATAAGAATTAAATCTTCAATATACTTTTCATTGTAGATTTAATTTCTAAAACCAGGTGGCGTCGGGAAGTACCGCGGACGCTAATGTCACCGGATGCTCGCTGCACGAGCGGAACGTGCTCAGGTGAATAGCGATTCCTCCAGGCCTCCACCCACTGCCTCCACTCAACGCGTTTGACTGAGGGGACAAGCGTGAGCGTACGCTGTCGCTACTAGCCGAGCGCTGCCACATTATCAAAATGACTTCAACATGTATGGCGCGCGCAGGGTTCTCTATATATTAGAGCGAGCCAGTTTTCAGCACAGCGCCCCCCTCGTACTATTTGTCGAATCAGAAAGAAAACGGCTTCGCAATGAATACAAAAATGTAATTGAAGCGATGACGTCCTTCTCACAACGGCCTGCCCTTTCTCTCCTAAAAACACGATCACAGCCGATTCAGCCGAGCGTAAACATGCATCGCTTGGATTTTCAGTAGTATTAAGAGGGAGTTCAAGGATGAAGAAAAGGAGTTCAGAAAACGCGCATGCGCTTTTTTTTTAAATCAATGAGTAGACTATAGCACGGCATTAAATGATCAACATTATTTAATTTCAAAGAAACAAACATTTATTCGCACGTATTTACTGCCTTAGATTCCGGCACGCCAGCACGGAGTCCATGAAGTGAACCTGCAGCAGCTGTTGCTCCCAGTACCTGAAGAATAGAAAAAAAGTGATGCACAATCAGGAAAGTCGTCGGTCGCACGTGAGAAGCTCACATGCGCGGCTACGCTTTCGTGCATCGAAATAGACGATTTGATCGCGTAAGTGGAAACCACCATATCGGCTCACTTTGATACACAGACTCTGCAACCCTTTGCTAACTCCTGCTGGTAGGGTTGCTTGCAGGTGTAGGGCACTGGCTACGCCAGTGCCCTACACCCCCCCCCCCCCCCTACACCCCCCCTACACCTCTCCCCCCCGCGAAAATTTTCATTTCGAGATACCGTATTCACAAAACTTGTGTTTGTAAGTGCTGTTGTTATATGTTCAATTTTACGATTGCCAGCAGACTCCGTTCTTGAGAACAGCTGTGACGCGACAAACTTCTTTGTGGATACCGGCTCTCCTTGTTATCATTGAGTAAGTCCTAAACCCATTTGTGTGGGAAACAGCACTTACTGCCGAAAGCAGCAGAAAGAAGCAATTGACAATCCAGTTATGATAGCCGTGTCAAATAAAAATCAAGAGATAGCAATAGCAACAAGAATTTAAAGATGATAAAAAATTCTCGGAGCCCTCCACTACGGCGTCCCTCATAATCATATCGTTGTTTTGGGACGTAAAACTCCAACAGTTATTAACAACAAGAATTTATGACCACTTAATTCTGTTTCAGATAAGCACGCACGCACGCACACGCACACGCCGCATGCTCTTGTACGAATCATGACTACATCCGCAAATTTCATAGGTATATAGGCAGCTGCCGCAAGCTTCCCTGTAAAGGCGGAGTATATACGCAAGCTGGCGATTCTTTTTTCTATTTTGTGACTCTTTGATGCTGGCGAAAGAATAATCACAGAATTTGCGAACTGTATCAGAGTTTGCGAACTATATCACGTGCACATTCACTGATGCTACACGGATCCCTCATGCCGTCAGTCAGTTTGACAGCAATCTTATCAGTGTACTTGATGGCACTGTTATACAGAACATGCAAACGCAAGAAAAAAAAAGAGAGAGAATTACGAAAGGACATAGGGATGACACAATTGAATGACTTCATCATGACTTACAACATGATCAGGCGTTGAATACAACATGCTCTCCTACCCATTCTTCTTCGTACTTTTTACTGCTGAGTTCTGGACACCAACAGCTAGACCACCAGCAACACATTATTAAATTGTTATCTGGACTACATGCTTGTGTTCACCGGACCACTAAATGCATTTTTTAAGCAACCTCGCAACGCAATACAACGTGTAATGAGTTACACGTGCAAGCCGCGTGGGATATTTTTTTTTCAAGTCAAGTCGGTGCACGCTACACGGATCCCTCATGCCGTCAGTCAGTTTGACAGCAATCTTATCAGTGTACTTGATGGCACTGTTATACAGAACATCGCAAGCGAAAGGACATAGGGATGACACAATTGAATGACTTCATCATGACTTACAACATGATCAGGCGTTGAATACAACATGCTCTCCTACCCATTCTTCGTACTTTTTTTGTGCTTACATGTGCTGTAAATCTGCTGAGTACATGTACCAACAGCTAGACCACCAGCAAACATTATTAAATTTTATAACGGCTAGTGTACTTGTGTTACCGGACCACTAAATGATTTCAAGCAACCTCGCAACGCAATACAACGCAATGAGCTAACACGTGCAAGCCGCGTGTACGGTCGGTTGCGTGAGAAGGCCACCTCTCCGACATGATATACGTTCACAAAACAAGCCGCGGTGAGCTTGTTATGCCCAGTTTCGGTCAGCGTTCGCGGAAGCACTCAGGCTGATCCACCACGCGTCGAATTGGCGGCCGCTTTCGTCGAACGAAAGCGGCCGCCATTTGTTACCTGCGCAATACACAGCACAAGCACGAGAATCTGTTGCTGGGCCTGTTGGTACATACTTCAAGAAACGAAAAACCAGCTTACGGACGCGTACACAAGAGGCGAAGACGACACAGTTACCTTTCCAAGTTTGACAATGCTGTAAGCAGCTCTTTAAGTGACGATAGGGTAGTAAAGATCTTCAGGTATGTTGATGATTGTTTGTTGTTGTTAAACCTGAAGGACCCTTTGGACCTATAATCGGTATCATGTGATATCTTTAGCAAATTCACAGCGTGCAGCAAAGCTCTTACGTTTACTAAGGTACTAGCTTCAGACAATGTGATAAGGTTTTTAGATTTAAGACTAACCTTTTCTAATAACGGTCACGTGTGTTGGATGTACGCGCCCCGTACCCAGAAAAACCTTCTACCATTTGACTCATCACGCTCTAAAATCGTGAAGGGAGCCATAGCCACCTTATGCATCAACAATGCCCTGAACAGAAGCTGCCATCACTTGATGGAGCAAAGTTTTAAAGAACAGATAAAACGTCTGGAGGCGGCTGGCTTCCCCAAAACTGTTCTCAAGGCGGTAACTGAGACAAAACTAAAAAAGGTGAAACAGACAACTAATGCAAAACGAGTTAGCAGTGCTAAAAAAGCTGCCCATGACGACCGCAAGAGAGTAGAAGTCATGCCGTATATTAATAAGGTCTCACATAACGTGAAAAAGGTTGCCACACGGCATGGTGTTCGCGTTGTGTTTTCGGCGCCGTGTAAGCTATCAAGTCTATGTGGCAGGATTGATGGGCGGAAACCCAGGAGTGCCCTCTGTACAGGTCATAAATCTTGTTTTACTTCATGCATTGCAAATGTTATTTATCGTATACCATTGTCGTGTGGTTGCGTGTATATTGGACAAACGGGACGATGCATTAATGTCCGCCTAAACAAACATGAAGCGTCTCTCAGGTCAGGAGGAGGAGCAAATCTGCCTGCGCATTGCCGGTTGTGCGGCTGTTCTGACCTGAAATGCACGCAAAATCATTGGTAAGGGGAACACGCAATATGAACGTGAATTGATTGAAGCGTATCAAATCTGGAAACATGGCTCAAAAAACTGCGTTAATGTACCTTCGCTGTCACTTTCAATGAAAGAGATTGATTATTTAGAAAAATGTGGGTACTGATGTTGTTATCTCTTTTGTTGTGAACCACGTGTTTTATGTAAGACGCATGCGCGCTTGGCGTTCCTGGGAACGTTTTGTGTGATGGTTTCATTAAACCTGTTGCTAGTTCCAGCGAGTGTCTGTCGTCTTCTCCTCTTGTGAACGCGTCCGTAAGCTGGTTTTTCGTTTCTTCAAGCACAAGCACGCCACGTTTCCTCGCTGATTTTATCGGGCACCTCCCTAAAAGCGTTAGAGGTGCGTAGACGCGAAAAGCTTGGGATGAAGATTTCGAACACACATGGTCGCAATACACATGGTCGCATTCATCATGTTCGCCGTACAGATCTCCAACGTCGCACCTTTTGCAGCTAGCTTTTGATGTTTTCGCTAATGGTTATCGCGATAAGTCTGGCAAAGGAGTCACGCTTTTCTTCTAGACTACAAAATTGAAAGAAATTAGCTCTAAGTCGTCTGTTCTCCGTCAAAATTCGTCACAGCCAGGGCTGGGCAAAGATACTTTGAAATTGTATCGCGATATAATACAAGATACTCGGGCAAGAAGTATTTGAAATAGAGATGCAAGATAATTTCGGAATTATTGTATCCGATACGATACTTCCTAATTGTATCTTAAGATACTTCGATAAATGTGTAAATTTGTTGTTATATAATGAAGCAGCAAACGCCTATTTACAGAAACATTCGCTCCAAATTTACTTATCTGCGACAAACCTTGTTTAATTTTAATAAAATGGCTGTTGGTATCCCAAAAGTTCGGTCTTTCCTGCTCAGAGTATCCAAAAAAAGACGGCAGGAAGGGGAAGATGGAAGCTTGCGATGAAAACATCCGTAAACAGTGGGTGGGTGCTTTGATGAGTTCCAGCTTTGATGAAGACAAGTCCACTTGTCGAAACATCGGCTCCAGCACCCACGCACTGTTTGCTGATTTTTTCATTGCTCAAAGTATATTAGTTTAATTCTGAAACAACTTAATGGGATTGATTTGACTGTTAAACATGACAGCAGCGCTGTTAGTGGTTTTGCTTCTCACTTTTATAACTGATGGGAGAAGCTGCTCTGCTTGCCGACCAGCTAGAGGGTTGCCATCCACTTACAAAAACGTCAATAAGAAGCCTTCGCACGATCCCAAATACTGTTGTGCAGTCTTACTATGTCCGTAAACATATTACCGGTTTCGCGATATCGGATCACCCGACAGGTTTACAGCAACAACAACGCTGGTAGCGATGCTTTTTGTGAGGTATCTTGTATACATTGAGGACACAAAGCTTCAATGACTTGTAATATTATACTTATCGGCTGGCGTGAAGCGTTTGCTAGATGTCTTCTAAGCGAAACAACGGGCGCGCGGATCATAGCCTAGCGCTTCTCGGGGGCGATGGCGTTTGCTTGCCGAGTGCGACCGTCAAGAATACTGACGCACTGTGTAGCCGATGCCTAGAGTTGCGGTCGCTTATTTCATCAAAGTCCGTGTGCCGGTTGTTTCGATCGAAGCACGTTTGAGAGCGCTGCAGTACGGCAGCGCACGAGAGCAGTCATGTGGTCATATTTCGCGGGCTTTCTTGAAACGCCGGCACGTACGTTGCCTCAAAAAATTGGATCGGTCGTTTTTAGATGCGAAGTATCTTAAGGCCGAGCTCAATCCGGTGGTGTGCGGCGTGACCACCCTTACTGCGCATGCGCATACCCTCCCCACACACCTCCTCTCCCCTCACCCTCTCCCCTTCCCCTCTCTACATTCCCTCTCCTCTTCCCCTCTCCACTTTCTCTCTACTTCCCTCTCCCCCTCCTCTCGCAACTTTCCCTCTCCACTTCCCCTCTCCACTTTCCCCCTCCCCCTCCCCTCCCCCTTTCCACTCTTCCTCTGAAACGCGGGCTAGACATGCCGAAATTCTCTCCTGCGCAACGCCGCGATGAGCTCGAGCGCATGCGCGTCCCCTCCTCTTCTCTCTCCTCTCCTACGCTGCCCCCCTCTCGCCCGCCTGTCGACCGCGTTCCCCGCTCGCCCTGTGAGAATTAACGGCCAGGCTAGATGGAAGATACGACGCGCGTAGCGTCCCTCTTCGCGTTCCACGACGCGAGGTCGGTAGCATGCCCAACGAACGCCAACGGAACGCGATCGTGCAAGTGCTCCGGCTTCGCATCGCCTCATGGTCCCCTTTAGCGGGAGATGGTGTAATTTTTAATGCCTTCTACAACGTAACGAAACACACTTGGCCCTACAGTGAATATTAAAAATGTAGCATAATTGATCTTAGTTAATTAATCAATTAAGCGCAATATAAAAATATGCTAACGATCTCCACATGACGGAAAACCATGTCCTTGGTTTCATTCAGTTGAGGTTAATCACTTTTTTGTAAATATTTGGTTCTAGTTACCTGAAACACTCTATATAAACGATACAGGCGCCTCCTAAAAGCTGCGACAATTGAGCATTATGTATCGTAAACTTAGATGTTAAGGTCAGACAATAGAAAACTCAGCACCTATGGAAAATGGCATAAAACGGCTCGTGGGGACGCTCATGAGAAAGATGGAGTACTTGGTATTATAACGTTTCTTGAACCTCCTTCCTAACATCTGTAAGATGTTTTCTTATATTTTTCATTATTATATTGCAAACTCAATTTCGCTATTTTACTAAGCCGTAGCCAGAATTTTGGTTACTGTATACACCTGGCACGGCCGGATCATTTTACCCTTGTCCTCAACATCGTCTTGACATAGCAGGACGCTCAAATGGGATGCAGATATGTAAACAGTGGGAATGACGCAGACAGTTAAAAATACGAATAAAGCAGAGACCGTATTTTAACAGCAAAACACATTGCAGTAAACGGACGGGAAACACTATACAGATGCCTACGTAATGTATGAGATACAAACAGAGGACAGGCAAGAAAAGTACCTGTGCTAACAATCAAATTATGATTTGACAAAAATTCTTGAATAATAAGCAGGAAGAACGAGGATACAGTACGCCAAGATATGTTCTGTTACGTGAATGCTTGTTCTGTAGCATCTACCACCGGCACCGATGGTGTGATAATTGTTAGAATCTAATTTGCATATAACTCAATGGCATCGTATGTAAGTAAAACATACATCCACGAGATATTTCAACTCACTTATGTGTGAAAGCCGCAGGACACAAAGCAACCCTATTCTTGCATTCTTCCGACGTCACTATAACGGCATCATAATTTGCGCGATAGATGCCGCACCCATCGGAGTATGCAGCACAGTACAGCGGCTACGAGCAAGTGTCATGGTAAAGACAAAACTGAAAAGGAAGAAAATATTAAGGGAATAAGAGTCTGGTGTTGGGCCTGCTTGTACATAGCTTGGAAAATCGACAAACCCAGCCTTGAAAGACGCGTACACAAGAAGAGACGTTTTCACGACCACGCACGCTGCAGCTAGCGCAACAGTTTAATCAAATAACAGCTACTCGAAAAGAAAACCAGGACGCTTCAGGAGGAGGCGCGAACTTGCCTGCTCATTGCACAGCGTGCGGTTGTTCATCCATTTTCACGATACCGAGAATATTGGTATATAGGGAGCCACGAAACGTGAGAGAGAAATAATTGAAGCGTACCAAATGCAAAAACATGGACATGATCGGTGCGGATAAGTGTACCTTCCTTATCGTTATCACGAAAAGAGGTGACGTTTTTAGAGAAACGTTATTAAAAGGTGCCATGCGCTGCGTTTTTATCACCACAGTTTTTTTTTAAGGCGCATGGGCGTTTTGGTTGTGCTTCGTTTGTCTCATGTCCACCGTTCTCACCTCTACATTATCATGTATGTGGGCATGTGCGTCTTGGCTTTCCTTTCGAGTATTCATTAAACTGTTGCTAGTCCCAGTGTGTGCGGTCGTCAAAACTTCTCTTCTTGTGTACTTGTCTTTGAAGGCTGGGTTCGTCGATATTAGGGAAAATGAAGGTCGGCTGCGCGTAGACGTTCGCGCGCTTGTTTTTGTCGAGATGGCGCGAGTGCCACCACGTGGCTATACGCTCCTGAACGTGACTATACGCTTACTGGTGGAGCGTATACGCACCACCAGTAAGAACGCGCAGACCTCATCACCTGCCCTCGCTGAAGGAAACTGGCGGTAAGATAAAAAGAATGTCAATGTCTTTAGTTTTATGCAGCTGGCTTAGTGGCAGCACTGTCAACTTAAGAAGCTGAGTTCAGCCAACGTTTATAATTTCTCAAGGATGGTGTTTCTATAGCAGTATCTTGTATCTTAAGATAGACGACACATTATTGAAAGTATCGGAAATACAGATACAGACGCTCCTCTTGCGAGACGTATCGCGATACAGTTACAAGATACCCTAAGAGTATCTAAGGCAGTATCCAAGATACATGTGTCTTCGACACTGCCACTGGTCACAGCATTCCTTGCAAGCACGCAAGGATCATGCTGTAGTCAGCTTCGTGTCATGTTACCGTCCGATTCTGGTGCCTACACTCCTTTAATTCGCATCTTGAGGTACGCATGCAGAACTTATAACGCAGTGGCCTCGATAACAGCGCGCCGCGAGGTGCTTTCGAGATCGCGGTCTGCCCCGGACACGGCCTCCGAGTTCTGGCGGCCGTAGTCCTGGTGCGACAAAAGCGCAAAGGCGAGCAACGTTCACCTACCCCAGCAGCCATCATGGCGGGGTAGGCCTGGAAGAAGGGGATGAGCAAGTACATCGGCCACAGGAAGAAGTACGTCTGCACCTAGCAGGAACGCTGACGATCCGCCCAGGAGTAGAAACGAGACGCCGTTCTGTATCGTCTCCTGAAAATGTAGAGCCGTAAGCAGTGCGCCGGTTATTCGGTGCACGCTCGGGACGACGCCTACGCGTCATAGTTTAGCAATCCGTTTATCATAGCACCCACTCGAAACACCAAAGAACAGAGACAGCTGCAGCATTAACGTACTTCCCTCCAGCTCCCTCACTAATGTTATGCACTGCGCAGCTTCGTGAAAGGCATCTGTTGCTGCAAAACAAGCCCACGTAGACGACACAGTTCAGCAAACGCGCACTTCACAGTGTAACGGCGCTCGAATCGACAGCCAAGGAATGCACTTTCGGTACTTTCGGTATCATGACACTCCATATGCGGGACCAATGGCCGGCACGGGCCACTTGCAACGAACACTTTCGTGGCGAGGGAAGTGTTTGCTGAAAGACGTTTGGTGTAATCATGAAATACGTATAATCACGGCACGTTAATATACGCCATTTCAACTTTGACATACCTCTATTGCCATATGCAAGAGTGCGCTTATGCTGCACTTCCTTTGCAGTTGATAAGCTCCTGTAATATCACCTTAAGATCAAGGAAGTTGAGGAACATTACAAACAGAACCCGTGACCATGCACGTAGGCATGTATGCACCCGCGACCTATTGCGTACTTATGTCAATATGTATTCGATTAAAAAAAAAAGAGCCCTGCCTTATGCTTAAATCCGTGGTTTGTACACTGGAGTCTGGGTGGCACATTTTCTTTACGTGTGCGCATCTGAGTTTTGTGAAACTGTCCATGCTTGTCTGCGTTTTGCACAAAGCACGGAAGAGTGACAAGAAACGGTTCGTTGTCAGCCGGACCTAATCTTGAATTACGTTTCGATGTAGCTGAGTGTCTACACTCGAGAGGCGAAAAAAATTAAGAGTATATCTGAAGCAACGTGTAGTAGTGAACGTCAGCACGGCGTCCAATTTACCTCATCCCCACCGGCCCACTCGTCCACTGCCAATGCTACAAATAATGACGACAACCGCACTACTGTCATGCTGAATTGCGTGTTTGCTTAACAGTCCCCGAAAACGGAACTGTAACCATCCAGAATTCCATGAATACATACTAACAAAGTCACAAATTGAGTTACTGTAGATGACAGCACAGAGCAGGCTCATGCAGCGCCTTCCCGCAACAGTAATAATTTGAGTATCTATAATAGTAGAAAGAAATTCTGCGAGATTCCCTTGTACTAAGTGTTTCTGCTGACATCAACATCCCTTCTTTTACGGAGAAAAAACAACAACATAAGAATAGAAACAACAAAAAATGCAAATATACTGAGATTGTTCATGTATTTATCGTAACATAAATTGTATTTTTGAAATATCACAATATAGCCGTTGTGTTAATAAAATGTTCCATATTATTCAGTCTCCCAACGCCAAATGCACTCACACGTCAAACTTCGCAACTACCAGCATATTTCTCTTCCAGAACAGTCCGTGACAGCATCGCAAATTGTGGAATATAAAACACTTGAATCATTTATAAGTACGTTGATGAATCGGACGTAACCATTTGTTTATTATATTGGTTTAACGATAGTAAACAATTGCAGCATTATTTTTTGTCATGTTCATTATGGCATTGTAATGTATTTATCTTTTATTTTCATTTGTACAAGATTATAATGAATAAAACCAAATAACATCCTTTTTTTTTTACAAGGAGCAGCGCGAAGTAAGGAGAATATTCAATGAATGATCAAATCAAACAAACTTGAACGCGTCACGACTATCATATTTAAAAGGTCAACCATTATCGGTAAAATGAGGCTTTCGTGCCAAAACTCGGTCCAGAGCTGCTAACTCAATCCCGGTTCCGGGTGACGAGCATCAGCAAGCGGGCAATGTGTGCGGGAAAGGTGTGTAATACCAGCACGGTGCCCCTGGCTACGAGGAATGTGTTCCTGGAGACAAGGTATGCCAGCAGGAAGGTGGCAGAGCCCATGAGCGAACAGGTGACCGCTGTGAGGTAGAACGGGTAGGCGGGTCCTAGCAGAAGCCAGACGGGCGTCCCGTACCACAGGATCAGGCACAGCGAGATGCTTGACAGTGCCTGCACACAACCCCAGAAGATGAAACACAGCCGCACAGATAACTCGTCTTGGTCCATTGGGGGAACAAAAAAAAAAAAAAAAAAGACGAAGGGCACATGACCGCGCAGCCGCTAACCGCCAACTGTTTCGTTGTCATTCACAGGCGTGCGTTGCCATAAAATGCAAAAATATTTTTAAATTTTCGTGGAATAGGATGGGCGAACGACAAAAATAATACATATGAGAACTAACAGACAATAATGCCAAGGAAATGTAATGTAAATGTGAAGAAAGAAAAGTGGACGAAAAGATAACTTGCCGCGGGCAGGGACCGAACCTGCGACCTTCGAATAACGCGTCCGATGCTCTACCAACTGAGCTACCGCGGCGGCCACCTCCCCCGTCCACTTTATGGGGTATATATGTGCATTTTAAACGTGGAGTGTCAGTCAGCGCCGCCAGTAGCCATGACGGCGAGTGTGGAACACTCTTTTTCTGCCTGTTGTCGTCACGTAGCACGTGAACTTATTACGAGCTGGCATCTCGTAATAAGTTCACGTAGTTCACGTAGCTTTCATGTAGTAGGCGAGGGATTATTGGTCAGCTGCCAGCTCGTAATAAGTTCACGTACTACGTGACGCCAAATGGCAGAAAAAGAGTGTTCCACACTCGCCGTCATGGCTACTGGCGGCGCTGACTGACACTCCACGTTTAAAATGCACATATATACCCCATAAAGTGGACGGGGGAGGTGGCCGCCGCGGTAGCTCAGTTGGTAGAGCATCGGACGCGTTATTCGAAGGTCGCAGGTTCGGTCCCTGCCCGCGGCAAGTTATCTTTTCGTCCACTTTTCTTTCTTCGCATTTACATTACATTTACTACTAATATCCCCTATACTTTCCTTGGCATTATTGTCTGTTAGTTCTCATTAATATTGTGTATAACAAGGAAAAACGAGCCCTTAAAATTTCCCCTTTCCTTCAAAAATAATACATGTGACGCAAAAATTAAAAATGAATATCGGCGTTTCTATCGTCAATAGACTGAAACGCTTACACTTATCCGCAAGATAGAAAAGCTGCGCCCGCATGTATGTTCATCTGTATACGATGTGCCAGCTATTAATTTAAGTGTCACTGAACGTGTGTGCATGCAAACGCAGTCCCCAAGCTCAAGCAGGGGCGTAGACAGAAATTCACTTGGGGAGGGGGGGGGCAGGGTTCCTAACTTTCGTTATGTATGTTCCTGTGTTTGTATGTGCTCCAGCATATATCTACGTGTAAAATTTCGGCACTACACATAAAGCAGCGATACACGAAACGCTCGGCTTGTTCACGCACATTACATTCATTATGTTCGTAAAAAAATATGAAAACGAAACACACACATTAAAATCTATTACAAGCGAAGCTTTCGCGATGTGTAAATGCTGAAAAATTCTTCATCGTCTGCAACGCGTTCGGCAGCATAGTGATTACGTGTATGACGGTAAACTAGCAAGGCACAAACACCCTTACCACGCTACCAGACTTTTGCAAGATACTTCAATATTGTTAACAAGTGGGTGTTCACATGGCCAGAATGGCTCGGTATTTCCCCACTACCCCAAACCTGCACACCTCTGTCAGAGAACGTCACTCGAGCACCGTCGTTTTTCTACAAACAGTCTCACCAGTTAGCGTAAATATGAGGAGAAATAGGAACAAAAAAAACAAATGCATTCTACTACGTGTAGGTATGGGAGACGTGCTACATCGCACGGCGTAGCTAGGGAAAGGGGGGGGGGGTCAACTATACTTTAGGTATGTTCGTGTGTGCGTTTCGTGCGAGTGTCTATACACATGCAAAATTGAACATTTTCAATTGCGTGGCTCTGTGGTAGAACACCTGGTTGCCACGCAGAGCGCCTGTGTTCGATTCCCACTCGAATCGAAGTTTTTTTATTACTTATTCGCATCTATCTCGAATGTTTGCTCTCGGACGCTGATTTTTCGCTCACAGCCAACGAGCCGCCGCCGACACTGGAATTTCTGAAAAGCGAGCTTTTTGTCGCTATCGCGTTAAAACGTTTTGCAACTGCCTTAAAGAAACAGCCGTATGAAGCCAACGGATATTGAAGCAATGGAAAGCTTACTAAGCGTTAAATGTAGTTTTTAATTGAAGTGTAGTAATTATGAGATAAAAGGACACGAAGGTGGACGGAAAGATAGCGTTCCGCCGGCAGGCTACGATCCCACAACCTCTTCCTCACGCGGTCAGCTGCCATATCGTGGAAGTTCACATACTACGTAACACCATCGGGCAAAAAGAACGTTCCACACTGGCCGCCATGGCCATGATTGGCGCCGGCCGACACTCCCAGGGTTGCAAATACATTAATACTAGGGGTGTGCGAATATCGAATTTTTCGAATACGAATCGAATACGAATATTCACCTTCGAATATCGAATCGAATATCGAATATCAAAGGAAAAATGCCTCCAATACAATATTTCATTTAACATGTAGCTATTTGAAAAAAAAAAAAAAACATTAACAGCCGGACTGGCAACACAACATACACTGCTATCTCCAGAACACAATGTCCAGGCTAGCACAATGAAAGTAATGACTAGATGTTATTATGAAGAAATATAAGTTGCTCCACATGATCAGGCAGCAGAGACAACCCACCCCCCCCTCCCCTGCCACTGAAAAGGCACGCTCGCTTGGAACGGAAGTGGCTGGTATAGGGAGGTACATGAGGCAAAGCTTTGCCAGACTGGAGCATCTGAAGGTGCCTACAGTCCGCCACCAGTCACGTGGGTCACTGTCTTTCTTCAGAAGTGGTCCCGCATAGGGAACGAGTGGTAGTGCGGCACGTTACGGCCGCATAGTATTGAAAATGTACGGTTACATGATCGCTAACAGCGCTGCACGCCGGAGATGCACCAGCAATAAATCATACGTATTGGGGCGCTCGTCGCAGGCAGATATCGTGCCTCAGTGTACTTGCGATGTTTATCGCTCCTCTCGGCAACGTTTTTAGCTATACGAACGCAGCAGAAATGTGGAAGACGAGTTATTTTATGCATGATAACCGAATCGCACATCCGATTTTTCGAATATTCGAAGTTATCAATATTCGAAACTTTTCGAATACACGATTTTCGAATCGAATACGAATATTTCGAATGTAATATTCGACGAATATTCGAAACTTTCGAATATTCGCACACCCCTAATTAATACGCAAGGAAGTGGGCGGGAAAACGGCCGCCGCCACGGACAATTGGTAGTGTATCGCACGCGTGATATGGAGGTCGTACGTTCGTATCCCACCAGCGGCAACTAGAGCAGGCAACTAGCCAGATCGCTGACTGGATGTCGCAACTCGCATGCCAACACGGAGGAAGGAAAAAGAAGCCTTTTTTCGCCTTCCTACATGCATGCTCAACACCTCACCCCGTGACTTAATCTTGAGGCATGATTATGCAGGCTCCTGACACGCTCGTTTTAGGTTTCTAGCTCTTCGCGCTTGTGTGCTTAAAAAAAAAAGGGGGGGGGGGAGGTACCTTGATCTGCCTTAAAACTGATTCGTTATTTCCTCAGCATTAACTATATTTGACCATTAAAAACCTAAAAACCGAATCCTATTTAATTATCGTCTTTACTCGAAAACAGGTCGACACTCGTACGTACACTGTACTCACCAAGAAATTACAAAAAAAAGAAGGAAAAACTCACGGGGCCCCCCCTTATGCATGACTCGAAGGCGAAAGCCATCTTCTTTTCCTTTTCAGTCGACGTATTGATCCTACCCCGTACCCTCTGAAAGCTTTCTGCACCTAACGTGGTTTTGCACTGCCTCGGAGGCATTGCAAGATTTGTGCACTTCACCTGGTTTTGCACAGCCTCCGTGACCGGCCCACCTTCGACCAAGCGACGATGTGATGTGAGAACGTCATTGTGTGACGTCACGTAGTGTGACGTCATAGTGACATGATGATGTCATATGGTGACGTCACCACGCGATCATATTTCTTTTTTTCGTCACTCGTGTTGACGCCGCCGACTCCGACGGAGAATTTTCGCGCTTGATGAGGCCTCTAAGGCTTTCGCCTTAATAACAATTCGTATATACGTCGACTGGCGCACTTTTAGGAAACGAAAAACCTCGAACGTAAAACACACCAATAAATTACCGCGTTGTTTCCATCGCAAGCGCCGGCGGACCAACAAAAGAACAAGAGTCGGCCCAACACGAGAAAATAAAACGGGGACTCTCGACTGCTAAGCATGGTCTTTGCGCCCTCAGTTAGTGTGGTTAAACGGCTTTCTCAAACATATAGGCGTGATCGAGTTATTCTACGGCTGCTTTACGCCGTATTCCACAACCGCAAGCTCGGCTATCAAACGTTGCATGCTAGTCGATGCAAGTAACTGCGCCACCAAGCTGCATTTTTTTTCACCCGTTTTCTTAGTTTTACATCAGGGACGTTGTCAGGATTTTTGATTTCGCCGGGGGGGGGGGGGGGGGGGGAGAGTTCAATCACCCTTTATGTATGTTTGTGCATGCGTTTGTATGTTTGCGTGTATATATACAGACGCACAATTGAAAATTTACGTGGGGGGGGGGGGGGGGTTGAATCCCTCCTCCTCCTGACTACGCCAATGTTTTACATATGTATTTTTCCTGTGCATTAACAAAAATGAAAACCGTATGTGCCACACAAATTGAGCAAACCCACCACTCGCACCGGTCCACTAAAAATGAAGAAGGGGAACACACGGGCAACAAACGCCAACGAAGATCGTGCGCGAAACCTCCAAGAGCATATGACAAGCCAGACGAGAAGGCGCATGTCGCCAAACGGAGAATGCGGTAAAAAGACGCATGTACCATGCTGCGCAAATGGAAAAACTCTAAAGGAGCATACCCTAACTTCAAAATAGACGTTCTGGACGCAAATTTCTCATTTAGTTGCAAAGTGTGCGATCGGGCTCGAAATTACGTGTCGCCTCTGTGTCGTGTGCTAAACACCTTCGCTGGTCATCCACCTTGACAGAGTGGAATGGTTCACATTTTTTATATTCTTTTTTTATATTTTCGTTATATCTAGTTCTCACAGGTATACGTACGCAATGAGCCAGTGTAGCCGACGCTAGCTGTTTGACACGGGCCCGGAAACAGCGCTATAGGTCGGTATATAGCAGCTTTGTTCAAGAACATTTGTCGAGAACTCTCGGCTACGAATGTACGTCGACATGCAGCTCTTCTTGGTTAATATCGGCAGAAAAAAAAAAGTCATTCTATATTCCAGTAAATGCGGTATAGGCTACGAAATGATCCGAAAGGATGCTTTCTGTCCGCCCTTGCTGCGAATCCGTATCTGCCCTGCAAAAAAATATAATTGTTTATCGTATCCCCTAATAATTAAAGGCAGTTGTCAATTAAGCATACAATACACGCCAAAAATATTTATGACAGCGAAATGCACACGATGACCGAGGTCGAAACAAGTGGACAAGACACGTGTCTCCCAGCTGACTTGCGCCAAGCTAACGTAAAAAGGGGGAAATGACACGCTATACGATGAGACTAACGGCGTTTTGTTAGCCACTCCTTGCACAAACCTGTGAATCTTTTCTGTTAGCAGTTATTACCAAATTCGTGCTAAATAATTATCCTAATTAAGTTACTCGCAAAACTGCCTAAACTCGCACGACAAATGGTGCATCACCCTATAGGATCGTGTCCGTTTGTTTCCAGCTCTGAAAACACCGCACCGCGCGCTGCCATAATGTGCTGTTTCATACGCATGTTGACGTTCACACGCATGCGCTTTTCACGTTTCTTTTGAGGCTAAAACGCCACCTAGCAGCCCCACCGTCACTTCTCTTTCACTTCGCGTTCCAGGTCGCGTAAAATATGGCGCAGTCCATCAAGAGTTCCTTATTTCCCTGCGAAAAACATGCGTGGTAAAGCGCAAGTACATTCAGTCGCTTCCGTGAGTGAACCTTACCGTTTCGAGGATCTTGTAAACGCCTGTCCTCGTGTTGAAAACCGCCAAGTTCAGGCACCCGCAAAACAGCTCGCCACTATCACTGGCGCCAATGGCCGTCGGAGAGCGATAGCTCCTAGTGGTCGTTGTCCTCGTAATTACGGGTCGGCCTTTGTCCATGTCTTCTCCTCCTGTATCGGCAATATTCTAGCGCAAAAGACTGCTGTCTTCAAGTTGTCCTGCTCGGTAAAACACGGTGCAGAGCAACGCCGATTGGTAGCCTCGCCTTCTCAAGGAGTAGTCGGCCGCAGTGGATACGAACCACGCGAACAGGGTAAGGAGCCTCATGGGACCGGCGCCCGAGCGCGGACACCACGGCGGGTGCGTTGCACCGGGGAAGCCCGAGCGGCGCGCGCCTTGGCGACAGAAAGAGCTACGCGGCGTCACAGTCAGAGCCGGAAGCGCCGCAGAAGGGAACGCCAGCCACGGTCCGGGTCCTTTTAGCCAAGTTTAGAAATGGGCTCTTCGCAGAAGGCTCTCAAAATAAGCATCCACAGGGAGCCTTCCAGAAGCTCCCGGAAGTCGGGCCGCAAGCACGCGCGGCTCTCTCTCTCTCACTTTCTTGCGACCTGGGATCCCAAGTGTTTTGCCGCTCCGCTATCCACTTAACTGCTGCCCATCATCAAAAGAACAGAGGAGGTAGGCAGGCAGACGACGGAGGAACCACATGATCGTTTTTGTGCTCTTGAGCTTGGTGCGCTGTATCCGCGAGTGATGGGCGACAAGGCTAGGGAGGAAAGGGGGGATACGTCTATTTAAAAATGTTAATAGATCCATCCATGGATTGAGTGAGTTTTTCACCCGGCACATGAGTTGTTGCGAGACACCTTAGCGTAGAACGCGAAATTTCAAGGCCTATGGTAACACCTCAACTTGCACTGATTCTGAGTACACGTACCAGCTATATTGTATCGCGCTGCGATCAAACTAGCAAAATAAAAAAAAAATTGGCTACTAACACGTAACTCCTGTTGCAGAATAATGTGCCTCCCCTGCCCTTAACCCATCCCCAACTGCAGAGAAATAAACCGGACAGTTAATCTTATAAGCCCCTTTGCATTTCATATTTTATTTCTCCTGTCCTATGGTCATGTATAGTAGAACTAACCTTGTTAAATGTATTAGGCAATTCTTTTCGCGCTGTAACACACTAAAATACTCTCTCTTTTTTGCCTTTAACAGTAGAGCTACGGAATTCGCTTCCAACTGATATTGCATGCCCACAATCTGTGGCCGCATTTGTATCGGCACTCGAGTATGCAACTCGAATGCCGATACTCGAGTGTCGAGTGCAACTCATCTTAACACTCGAGTTGCACCTCCAGTCGTTATTATAACGATGAATACGTTGCCGTGTAGTACATAGGGGTGTGCGAATATTCGAAAGTTTCGAATATCGAATCGAATAGCCTTCTATTCGATTCGGTACTCGAATCGAATAGTACATATTAGAAATGCCGAATATTTTTCGAATAGTCTTCGAATAATCAGCACCGACGGGAGAACCCGAACACAACGAAACTCTGGAACAGCCGAAGGTCATTTTTCGTCTTTAATCACTGAATTACTAATATGCATGCAGCCCGCGATTACACGAGACTACCTACGCATTACTGATTACCGGATGAAGGCGTTTCTTCTGAAAACTCCACTCACTTTTTACAATGCTGTAGCCGCATCGCATTAATCAGTTTCTGTCTTCATGTTGTAATAACTGGAGGTCGGGACTACGGCTGCATTCAGCTTCACGAACAACAGACGCAAGTGTTGTGCCATGCGTAAATTGTTTTTGCAGATAGAGCTTTCAACACTGATGTTTACATGCTATCGGTGCCGAGGCCCATGTTGTAATGACAGGTTCATCAGTTTTATTACAGTTTTAGCTGTATGCGTGGTGTTCGGGTCTAAATTGATTAGTTTTAAAGTCTCAGTTTTATTCAAAAGCAGGCGACAAAGTATCACTTTGATTACGGCAGTCACTGCTGTATTGCAACCTACAGTTAGAAAGTATTTCGAAGGCTCTGGTCGCTGCTGTATACGAGCTTATCTCAATTTTCATAATTGAAGTATTTTGAGTCGGTTAAAAATAACCGTAATGCTCTTCGGTGAAAGTTTCTGAATATTTGTTTAAATTAAATTTTGTGGAGTTCTAGGACTGTTTTGAAAATGGTTGTCTTACTATTCGAAGAGTATTCGATTAGTATTCGCATTCGATTCGGTTCCAAAATTCACTATTCGAACACCTCTAGTAGTACGCCATAAAACTTTGTACACGCGCAGTATCTTCGCGTTTTTTAACACGAAAGTCTTTTATGCCGGGGCCCGCCAAGACTTCAGTGACGTATTCCCGTCACGGAAATGACGTCGAAAAAATTTACACGGTCAGGTGGCAAAGAAAAAAAGTTTCGTCAACGGGCATCGAACCCACGACTGCTCGGTCAGCAACACAAGCCGGGCACGCTATCCACTACACCGCGGTAACTTTCTTTTTTTTTATTTATTGCCTGGCTTGGACATTGTACAGGGCAATCATTGCACACACACATAATCCAATAAAAAGGAACAAGCATTGCCATCAGTCCCATTTGCACTGCGCCACGGTAACAGACTCTAGACGCTTTACAAACGCGCCTTTTACATCTACCACTCTCCAGGTCGGCGGGGTGGTGTTGCCCTCTGGGAGCGGTAAAGTAAAGTAATTCGTCATTACTGTGGCCTACGCGATTAGCACCTGCAACGCGTTACACGTCCGTCCCATTCGGCGTGTTTTCAATAGAAGTTCAATTTTGTCAATGCCTTAACACACCGCGAGGTGGCGATCTTAGCCCAAGTGTCGTAAAAGCGTCGGCCTCGCTCATAGCATCACGCTAATCCAAACCAAAAATAGCTCTGCGACGCGCGCCTGCCTCACCTGGCTGTAACATCGCGTTCCCCACTCACGCGCTCAACCCGAGAAAAATCGCGGCCGGGCTACCGGGGCGGCACGACGCGCTTTGCGTTTCCCTCTAGTTCGGCCGTGGTGTTCAATCACATTTTAACATACCGCGGGATGGCGACCTATTTCTGCGTCCAATATGCGACGCCCTTCCGGCTATCACAGCTCGTTCTCTGATAACGCTTTCACCGTTATCTACTATACTGCTACCACAAGGGTTTGTTTAATCGTTTAATCATTTAAAGGGACCGACAACTGCCAAGAATATGAAATGAGTTGACTCCACTGATGTAAAGATTGTCCGTTGCACTGACTCAAACCAGCCCTGTTTTTTTCGTGAGAGATATATTTATATTTTTATTTCTTAATTGAAAGTCGCGAAAAATGACCTATGGCGCCTCTGGCGGCAAAAACATGAATGATCCGATGAAGACGGCCACGTGACCGTTGACTGCTGTACGCGGTCGACGATTTTTTTGTTAGTATTGAAATATTGTTCGTTTCTTTATATTAAAAGGTATTACTCCATAATAATGTACATATAGGCCTGCGTTAGTAGTATGCATTAAAGTGGCGCTGCCTTCGCGTGACGTAATGATCCCATGCTCGTCAGCGCGTCTTGAGCAACTTTTCAGCATGCTCATGCAACCGTGCACACAGTTTCCAGGTCGCTAAGATTTTGGAGCGACATAGACGTCAGACTCTGGAGTTTCCAAGATGTGTGGCGCCACCTGTCGGAGAAGTATTGAGTAGTGCATAGACCGACTCTCTCGCACAGTTTGCTATGGGACCAGGTGCAACTAGCGAGTGCGAAACAACGATTGAGCTTAATATCGCGTGTGTTTGCGCATTTAGCACTCAGAACGAGAGCTGTCAATTGCTCTCCGCTAGTCGGACGCGCCCCCGAACCGTCGTGAAGTGCTTGCTGGATCATTCGCCTGAACGACGGCGAAAACAGCAGCAGACGAGAGCCCTCCGCACGCTACGAAGAAACTCCACAAAAGACGCACTGTTGCGTTGTGAATTGCCACGGACGTAAAAGACTGAATAACAACGTTCAGTTTTACCGATTTCCATAGTTGTCGTACGAAGAAGAAAGGCGAGAGCGCTGGATACGGGCCGTTGCGAGCGTGTTGGGTAAGCGAAGTACCCGCGTTCTCCACAGCCGGTGGCATGAATGTGTGGCTCTGCTGTTGTTTTGCTTAGCCCTGATGCAAAGCCGTGGTAACCTTGACTATGAAGCTCAGCAGAGGCTCTCACCGAGGTGCTTGTCGTGTAACACGAAGTGAGCAGCTAGAGGCAGACTGGATATGCGTGATACGCACACCGCGACGAGTTGGTCGTCACAACACAGCATCGCGGACGTACGTACGTTTTGAAGGCTCAGAGTTCTGGTTCTAACTAGCTAACAACACCACGTGCGTCATACAAGTAAATCGCAGAATGTTGGTCGTGACCCCCTTCAGGTTTGTTTCGCCCGTGTCCTCCGCGGTTGCCGTAGCTATCTCGGAGGCCACGGTTTTGCCTTTGGTTGTACCCCGCGAAAGTGGACACGCACGTATCCCCATTTGCAGTACATACAAACGGAAGACGACCATCAAGAGACCATTTGAGGATGCGTAATAAAACACTCCAATGCACAGGAAGCGAGATGAATTAATGGAGAATGCAACTGAAAAGGCGAAAATCGCCGGAGCCATTCGCCCCTGATGAACCGAGTTTTGCCCCACAGATCGTAAGATGCCGATTTTAACGCATTTAGGCTCTAGAGAACGGATGTCGGAGGGCTTGCCTCGAACTCGGTGTCGTGTGATGCTCGCTTGTACTTGCGAGTTGCAGCGCGCGGGAATAACTAAAAGTTATTTTGCATTGTACTCGCAGTTCGCTTTGATCAGCTTCCGTTTCTGAAGCGTGGATTGGCGGAAGAAGCTTTCCAGGTCCTTGATTTTCAGGAAACCGCGCCTCGACACCAACGAAAGAGGAGGGTTATATATGCACATTCGCTTGCGGGCGGCTCTCCTTGCACTACCCAGTTAGTGCCAGGGCTACGATGAGGGCGCTGGTGGCGGAGTTTTTCGCAGCGCCGCCTGGGCAGAGTCTGACGTCTATAGTTTTGCTACCTACACTTCGTCTCAGAAATGACACGCGCTGCTACTCGGTGCGGCAGCGCATATGCACAGTTACGTTTTCGATTACTTGGCTTGGCTCGTGTAGCGAGAGAGTAACGACGCCGGGACAAGCCACCCATAACACAGGCGCAGGCAACCTTGGGCGCAGGCGCACACAACGCTGTACAAATACCGGGAAGGTGTATAAAGCCACACATCTCATTGTAACGGCTTCCTATTTTCAAAAATGGTTGGAAAGCTCAAAATAAAGGTGGTTAAGCATAGTTACAGTAACTCCTGCGAAAGGAGAACGACGACAGCTTTCACAAGGGCTAGCGGCATCGCTATCAATTCTCAGCGTTGCTGGAGCAAGCCTCCATGCGTGTTTGGAGCCTTTCAGATCGAAAAATACTGCTTATAAAATAACTACGTGCTTTTCGGATAAACCGCTACGAAGGGTGAGCTTCCTATCGCGCCGTAAAAAAACTGGGTCGAGAAAAATCAGTTGTCGGTCCCTTTAACATGGACGTTAGTCGTCGCGATGGAGATGTACCATCAATCATCAAATTGGGTGCATCCACGTTAAACGGTGCTATAGCTACCAGACATCAATATACATTGTACAAACTCTCTTATATCTTATATAGTTTTCCTTCCTCCATGGATGGGCCGTTGTTGCGCGGTTAGCTGCTCAAACAGCAGCGCGCAAGGTTTCCGCCTTTTTTAGGCTTCCGAAGGAAAAGAAGCGACGACGCCTTTGGATTAGAAACATCAGACGCAGCAAATGAACCCCGACCGACTGCTCCGTGTTATGCGAGATACGTACTTGAGTATTTCTCTTGAATATTGCTGGTATTGTAAACAGCGTGCCATTAACACAAACTTATTATTCCTTGTGCAATGGCGCCCTTTCAGGCGCTCAAACTTTAAAAATCATTTTGTCACGCTGAAAAAAAGAGCTTTATGGTTCGCGTTTCGAACTTGGGCAGATTGAAATTTTGCAGCGTTCACGCTATAAGTGTCAAGCCTGATGTGTTGCGTTTACGTAATTTATCGCGCGTTCTGAGCATGGGCTTGGGATGTTACCGTGATGTTGTGACGGGAAGACTTATTTCGATATCGCGGGTTACTGCCGCCGCGCGTCAGCTGCGGCGGTATCTGGCATGTGTTGTACGTTATGTGGCCTGCGTTTCTGTGACTGTCAGTTCATGGTGTCATTTACAGCTGTGTTGCCGCTTGTGCACATGCTACCAGTTTCACGCTTAATTCGCGCATGTAAATTAATCCACGCCTAGCTCTGTGCTAAACGAATGTGCCTTGCGCTTTTTAGTCATGCGCGTATATAGTGCACGATGTCTTGCTCTTCTACTATAGCAAGGGGCCCTCATGTCCTCATTGAAATTAGGAATTATAGAGCGTAAAGAAGTTGAGCAGAAAAATGATTTTCTAAAGTAAACCAACAAGATGTCCGCTATGGCAGACTAGCGGAACGAAGTATTGTTTTCATTTAACACTCGCCTTCTAGGGGCCCTGCACCTGCTCTGGCTAAAACCTTAGATGCCTCAGCAAACGCGAAAATTGACCGCCGGCGTCCGCGGCGTCAACACGAGGGATGTGAAAAATCATCACGTAATGACGTCACCGTATACGACCAAAGCTTGTGACGTCATCATGACGTCGAATAACGTGACTTCACGCGATGACGTCAATACATAACTTCACTGATTTGCACTCCCTTCGTGATCGGTCCACCGACCACGAAGGCTGTGCAAAGCGCCGATGTCATGTGATGGCGTTATCAGATGAGGTAACGTCAGCTGACGTGAACAGGAAGTCATTGTGACATCACAAATTCTAGCTATCTATGACGTTCTAGTGAAGTCATCACATGATTTTTACTGCCTCCAAGATCGGAGGCGTTGCAAGCTTTCTGCTCGTCCCCAGGTCTTGCATTGCCTCGGTGATCGGGGGGCGATCCCGGAGGCTGTGCAAAGCGCCGATATCATGTGATGACAATATCAGATGACGTAACGCAATCAGGCGTCAGCATGACGTCACTTACACGTACGTCACAAATTTGAGCTTCTATGACGTCCTGGTGACTTCATCAGATGATTTTTACTGCCTCCAAGATCGGAGGCGTTGCAAGCTTTCTGCACGTCCCCGGGTCTTGCATTGCGTCAGTGATTGGTGGGCCGCGCGATCACAGAGGCTGTGCAAAGCGTCGATGTCATGTGATGACAATATGAGATGACGTAACGTAATCCGACGTCAGCATGATGTCACTGACACGTCATAAATTTGACCTATCTACGACGTCCTAGTGACGTCAACACATAATTTTTTGCCTCACTCGTGCTGGCGCCGAAGCATCGGGTCTCCAGCCAATTCGCGCGTTTCATGAGGCATCTAGGGCGTTCGCCCTAAAATTAATGTTTTAATGACCATGACATTCAACAGCGCGAATTCTGCTTGCATGAACACCCCCATACTGTTGAAAGTGCGAGCATGGGGGATCCGATTCCTGACTGTAGTGATCTTGCGCACTCGCCGGTACTCTGCTCCCGAAGCAAATGAAGAAATCAATGTTATATATTGATTGACAAGGCATTGACAAAATTGAACTTCTATTCAAAACTCGCCGAATGGGACGGACGTGTAACGCGTTGCAGGTGTTAATCGCGGAGGCCACAGTATTGACCAATTAATTTACTTTACCGCTCCCAGAGGGCAACACTACCCCGGCGACCGGGAGAGTGGTAGATATAAAAGGCGCGTTTGTAAAGCTTCTAGAGTCTGTGACCGTGGCGCAGTGGATAGCGTGACCGGCATCTGTTGTTGCGGACCGAGCGGTCGTGTGTTCAATGCCCGTTGACGGGACTTTTTTTCTTTGCCATCTGATCGTGTGAATTTTTTCGACGTCATTTCCGTGACGGAAATACGTCACTGAAGTCTTGGTGGACCCCGGCATAAAACACTTTCGTGTTAAAAAAAGAAAACGCAAGACCTCTAGAAAAATCATACCAGCTACACATTGTAGCTGTAGTGTGTACTTACAACCAGCATTATTTCATCAACAAGTATTAATTAATATTCAATTGATCAACTTTTAAATTATTGTTTGGATCGTGACATGCAAGTTATAGAGCTGAAGGCCGCCTTAAAGGCCAACTCCGGCGATTTTTGGAGGTCGATGGATCTCAATGAAATTCGCTGGGTACGTTCCTTTGCACGTTTCCGTCATTTATGCCAAATTACAGGCTTGAGACATGCGCAGATTGTTTGCAAATGAATTTTAAAGATTGTTTGCAAACGCCCTCCTGGCTTCCCACAATTATTGGCAACATTGCGTCTGTGACGTCAGTATTGGGAAGGCGGCGGAAGTGACGCAGCCGAGGGCGCCGCTAACTTCGGCGCTTCGGCCGCTACAGCGAGCGTCTGCTGCGCACAAGGTGACAGACAGCGTTGGTTTGGCCGGCGCTTCGCTGGTCGTCCCGGCTGTCACAGTTTTCATACTCCGCGCCGGCGTGACCGGCATGCCTTGCACGACTTCCGGTTCGTTCGTAACAACGTCTACGTCATACGTAGACAGTACACTCGGTTGGGTTTCGGTTTCGGTGTTGCGCTTTTTTGCTTATTTAAAATTATTCTCCAATTTGCCGAGTATTTCTGCTATCAGGCCCGTAACAGGAGCGTCTCAGGAACATAAAAGCACCATTACTTTGACATGGTCAAAAAATCGCCGGAGTTGGCCTTTAAAAGGAGTCCTGACACAAAAATTTTCGCCCCGCGTTTTTTTGCTGCAATGTGTTGCTGGGGGCCTGTTAGTCATAACACGGCACATCGTTTGTTGCAGCGCGCGACAGATAATTAATTACAAGCTCCTCATTACCGACACAGCCTCAGTTTCGGTTTGACAGAGCTCCAAAAACGGCAAGCCGCCGGGTGCAACTATCACCACCTAGCGAGTGAAACGCTCGGTCACGTGAGCACACAGAACAGTGACGCATTTCCGCGCGGTCTGTCGTCGTCGGGCTCATCGTCGTCCGATGGCGACGATTTTCTTGCGGCGGGGATCGAAGGAATTTTCGACGTGGCGAATCACTTCAGGTTTGACCGCTGGCGAGGAGCGATTCGTCGGGAAGCGCGTCAAAACAGAAATGGCGGCTACGACGTCATCGTAACTTGTACCGGCTGCAACGGTTACGTAGGGGAAGTATGGGGGTCACCTCGGGTCACCTCCGAGGGTGTCAATGCACTAGGTGCGGCCTATAATGCTGGATCGCGCTCGCGAACTTCAAAATTCATGTAAAATACCTTCCAAGCTTTATTCGCTGCCGATATTTTGCAGATGGTACACGCACGTACACGGGAATCGATCCAGCAGGCTATCTCGGCCGCGAAATTTTGTGTCAGTGCCCCTTTAATTAAAGGGACCGACAACTGATTTTTCTCGACCCATTTTTTTTACTACGCGACAGAAAGCTCACCCTTCACAGTGTTTGTAGCTGCAGTAGTTAATCCCAAAAGCACGCAGTTATTTTACAAGCAGTATTTTTCAATCTGAAAGGCTCTAAACACGGATGCAGCTTTCCTCCAGCAACGCTGAGAATTGATAGCGATGCCGCCAGCCCTTTTCGCGATTTGTGAAAGCTATCGTTGTTCTGCTTTCGCAGGAGTTCCTGTGACTATGCTTAACCACCTTTATTTATAGCTTTTCAACTATTTTTGAAAATAACAAGCTATTACAATGAGATGATGTGGCATTATACACCTTCCCTGTATTTGTACTGCGATGTGTGCGCATGCGTTCAAGGTTGCACGAGCCAAGCCAAGTCATAGAAAACGTCACTACGCATATGCGCGGCCGCGCCGAGTAACAGCGCGCGTCATTGCTGGGACGAGGTGTAGTTAGCAAAACTATGTCGCTCCAAAATCTTAGCGACCTGGAAACTGTGTGCACGGTTGCATGAGCACGCTGAAAAGTTGCTCAAGACGCGCTGACGAGCATATGGGATCATTACGGCACGCGAAGGCAGCGCCACTTTAATGCATACTACTAACGCAGGCCTATATGTACATTATTATGGAGCAATACCTTTTAATATAAAGAAACGAACAATATTTCAATACTAACAAAAAAATCGTCGACCGCGTACAGCAATCAACGGTCACGTGGCCGTCTTCATCGGATCATTGATGATTTTGCCGCCAGAGGCACCACAGGTCATTTTTCGCGACTTTCAATTAAGAAATAAAAATATAAATCCATCTCTCACGAAAACAACAGGGTTGGTTTGAGTCAATGCGACGGACAATCTTTACATCAGTGGAGTCACCTCATTTCATATTCTTGGCAGCTGTCGGTCCCTTTAAATAAGTGCATTATGATGCACCATCCGGCGCACAAAACACACACACACACACACACACACACACACACACACACACACACACACACACACACACACACACACACACACACACATGGGCGGATCTAGTGGAAATGGACACCCCGAACGCCGGGCTTCAGCTGAATTTTATTCCACAAGAACGAGCTTAAATATAATCTCAATTAAGGAACTTGCACCAGGCCACAATTATCAAAGGGCGAAACCACTCGTTGGCAAAGAAAAGCCCCGGAAAAGCTGATAGTCAACAATCACAAGAAGATGTCAGCCTGCGATATAAAGCACACGAAAGCCCTCGTTGCATGTGAGGCTCCTGCGGGGAATGTTACATCGGCCAGACCGGGCGCTCTAGCAACGAAAGCTACAAAAATGCTACTGCGCCGAGTGGCCGAGGCCATTTAGCGGACCCTATTCGCTGTTGCTCGACAAGTCGACATACAAGGCATTTTTTGAACAAACACGTGTATTGCGCAAATTTTTGAAGCCCATTGTATCGCCAGTGAAAAAAACAAACAAACATGGCTGATCCCTCCGTGATAGGAATCGGTATAACACGAATAGTGAAACGTGTCGTCATTAGAAGTAGTTGATTGTTTAAAGCCCATTGGTATGTGAGAACTTGAACAACGACAATGGTTGGTTGGCAGATACAGCACCGCTTGACGTGGACGCGCCCACGTTGGCGCCACATCTCCGTACTAGGGGCGTAGCCAAGGGGGGGGGGGGCAACCCCCCCCCCCGCCCCGAAATTTTTCAATTTTGCTTGCGCATATATACACGCACACATACAAACGCACGCACGAACATACATAAAGTATGGTTGAACCCTCCCCCCCCCCCCCCGAAAAAATTTCTGGCTACGCCGCTGCTCCGTACCGAGGACTAAAGCCCATGATCATGATTTAACCCTTGCGGTAGCTGAAGTTGTCAAGATATACTGGACAGGAAATCCGCGCAAAGGTGGTATTAACAAGCACATAGTAAACACCATAGGCGTGCGCACAGGAGGGGCAGGGGGGGCGGTCGCCCCCCCCCCCTAATCACCGAAGAGGGCGGCGCAAAATCTGCCCCGTACATTTACCCTTCTAGTTACCTAAGACGGGGGGGGGGGGCGCAAAATCTACCCCAGACATTGACTTAATAGGGTGGGGGGGCGCTGCGACGAACCTTTGCCCCCCTTAATGGGGAACGCTGCGCACGCCTATGGTAAACACTGATACTCGATATGCACTCCTTCAAAGCGTCGTGAAACGCGAAGAAGAACGCGACGAGCGTCGTGTCTTCCCTGTAACCTGGCCGTTAATTCTCGCATGGCGAGCGGAGAGCGCAGTGCGACAGCCAGGCGAGCGTCAGAGAGCTATTTTTCGATATCGATGGATGCTATGAGCGAGGATTGGGAAAGCGTTGATGAAATTACACTTCTCCTTTTCCCGTTGGAAATGCGACGAATGGGGCGGTCAACAACGGTGCGTTGCCGGAGCTAATTGCGGAGGCAACGAAGTTTTTTTTTCTCTCTCTCTCTTTTTCGAGCCTAGTGGGGGAAGCTTATAGCATCCATCCATCCATCCATCCATCCATACATCCATCCATCCATCCATCCATCCATCCATCCAAGAGCACCGTGGCATGAAAGTATGAAAGATAAAAGGATATCGTTCATGAGAGCTCCGTTATGCGTTTGGAGGTAGCTGAGTGGGCTAAACGCCCGCCAGCCATCGTCGCGGACCTAGAGGTCGTGTGTTCGACTCCTGTCAGTGGAACTTTTTTTCTTTGCCATCTGATGACGTTCATTTTGCTGACGTATTTCCGTGACGGAAGCACGTCATAAAAGTCTTAGTGGATCCCGGCATAAAACATATTCGTG
Source organism: Rhipicephalus sanguineus (assembly GCF_013339695.2). Classification (NCBI taxonomy): domain Eukaryota; kingdom Metazoa; phylum Arthropoda; class Arachnida; order Ixodida; family Ixodidae; genus Rhipicephalus; species Rhipicephalus sanguineus. Next base: position 200,986,121 of record NC_051176.1, on the reverse strand, counting down.
TTAAAAAATTTCTGCGGCAGTGCACCTTCATCACTTGCACTCGGGAAACAAGAATTAGATTTTCGGGTAAATGTGTTTGTTGGGCAAGCGTGCACGTGAACTGGAATTATCTTTGCGAACGTGTGGTTTGGACATTAGTGGCTCCTCCCCGAGTACATTCAGCCTTTTATGGTGGAAGTTCGGCGTACGTGGCGTACATTTCTACTCTGTGTGGTGTACATTTCTATTTTTAGGGGCAAAGCTCCTCTTAGTCTAACCTTGTCACGTCTCCGTTGTCCGGCGTAACCACCTTTGCAAACTGCCCACTACTTCGTCTTTGCAAACATCCCACTACGACCCATCACCGATCCATCACTTCACCGACCATAAATCCGTTATAATGAAGGGGGAACGGAAGCCACGTCTACCTACCACTTACGATTAAAAAGAAATATATACAGTGTTTGTCACGTCTTTGATGATGTACTGGGCTATCGCTTTGATTACTGCTGGGCGAAACCACTGAAGATTTTAAGTTGTAACCATGATTGCTTCAGGAGCTTCGCCCAAGCTCCTCATCATTCATCCGTGGATATGCTGTGAATTTTTTTAGTGCGCTGGAAGACGCACCATATAATGTAATTCAATACGAACTATCCCACTTGTCAGGGGCGTAGCCAAGGGGGGGGGGGTTGAAACCCCCCCGAAATTTTTCAGTTTTGCTTGCGTATATTACACGCACACATACAAACGCACGCACGAACATACATAAAGTATAGTTGAACCCCCCCCCCCCCGCCCGAAAAAAAATTTCTGGCTACGCCCCTGCCACTTGTCTACACTTAGCGCCACAATTAACCTCGGAATCATGCACTTTCTTCGTGCCGAAGTTTGCCTGGTTGTTGTTTTTTTTTTCTAGGAAAAAAAAAAAGCCCGCAAAGTGCGCGAAATATGAAACACGTGCTTGCGCGCCGTTACTCAAGCGCTTCTCGTCGCAGACTCCGCCATGCAGGATAGTTCGATAGGCTTCGTGACCCAAATTGCGGGGAGATAAGCGTCGGCATTTGCCCACGCAACAATATTGTCTCATGCGGCACTCGGCGCGTAGCCTTGACCTTCGACAGTCTCATATCTACAAAACGAGAAGAGCCCGCGAATCGATAGTCGTCGGTCCTGCGTATAAATCGACACCTTTCCCCGCCTTTACAATCTCATGACCGACTACGCCACGCTTATCAATGCGTCAGCGGCGAGATTTCATACGGCGACCATCAAAAAGCGCGAAGCAATGTACGATGCGGCGGGAAAAAAAAAGCGCTTGAGCACGCGTGTATTTCCTACTTGGCGCACTTTTGCTTTTTCTAGAAAAGAAACAGGCAAATTTCAGCACGAAATAAATACTTCATTCCATTTGTGGCGGCCTACCACTTTATAATCGACATTTGAGCAATTCAAGCCGTGTGTGTGTGCGTGCCTGCGTGTGCGTGTGTGTAGTTAAAACTCGATCTAACGAAACTCGATTTTACGAGGTTGCCGATCTAACGAAGAAAATTCGATTCCCCACCAAATACCCATAGGGCTCAGCGTTATCATAAATCCGGTTTAACGAGGTTTTTCCAGAAGTAATGAAAAAAAAAAAGCGGTGATTTCCTTGCAATTTTGCAGAGACGGGTTTTTCTTCGAGCGTGCGCTCTAGCGTTATCGCATTACAACGTCTAGGCGCCCTACTCACTGCCCTATAGCTTCAGTTTGACGAGGCTGCACGCCGCGCTCATGCATGGAGCAATGAACTCGGCAGTCGGTAGCGCTCTTGCGTACCGGATGGTGCTACGGGCGGCGGTGGCTGGTTTCGTTATTCAATGGTTTATTGCGACAGATTGCACCAATCGCCTCCTCCTTGCAATTTTCTGGCTTGGCCTGCTCGCGCAATCACTGTTCTCCGCATATCGTTCACCCGTCATTACTTCGCGTAACCGTCTTTCTGGCTTGCATCGCCCGAACATGGTGCCCCATAAATGTTCGTGTGACATGTGAGGCTCCATGTCACGGCCACCCTCGCGGACTTTTCACATGCGCAGGAGTAGATTGGTGGCAAGAACAGTGGCCTAATAGCTTTTGGTCGTCGCTGCGTTACAATTTGATTTCGAAGAGCCGAAAAGTCCCTTTCTCGATTTTACGACCTTCCCGATTTAACGAAATAATTCGAGCGCCTCCATCACTCTGTTAGACCGAGTTTAAGCTCTGTGTGTGTGTGGCGAGAGAGAGAGAGGGGTTATGCATATTGTGGTCGAGGGACAAAGGGAGGTCAGACAAGGACGTCGCTACACAAACAGCGACGTCCTTGTCTGTCCTCCCTTTGTCCCTCGTTTTTCAGTTCCGCTGCTCGAACCATGAACTAACTAGCTCAGGTGAATACTGCTTCGAAGCTTTTTGACGCTCTCCGTTCCCAATCATTGAGGTTTGAGAAAATCGCATTTTGACAGTAAGTAGTGCCCTTGATTGGGCTGGATTGGTGCATGAAGAATAAAACAGCGCTTAAGACGGGACGAGATGAAGACACAGACACGGTGCTGATGTTACGTCCATTTTTAGGAATTCTTGGTAGTCTTAATTCGGACGAACACCTGGTATGTATCGGGTGTTTCTGTAAATCTTTATGTAATAAAAAAAAGCAGCTTCTGAAATAACAGACCGGTGCTTTTGTATATATATGTCATCACCAGTATCCGCAATGGTTGGGGTAATGAATGACACGTGGCAATTAGTTGCTAATTAGGAAAAATGTGTCACCATCCAGACTTCATAGTTCAGTAGGCTCATTGTAACTGAGAAATTGAAGAATGCGCACTTTAAAAGCCACATCAGCTTCTGGATCTGCAAAAAAGGAAAAAGAAAAAAAAAAGCGGAACCATGCAAAAATGTGAGTGGTGGCACGTGTTGCCGCTCCCAGAGTAAGCGACACTGAAATCGGGGCCTGAAGTAGCCAGGAACCTTGAGCCAATGTTACTGCTTATGTCAGCAGCTCACCGTAATGAATGCAGAGATATCCAGCTTTGGCATCGTTTCACAGTTAGACTTCAATGTTTGAAGATTCATGTTTTGCTACAAATACACACAACCACAAGATGCGGTTGCCGCTTCATGAGCATTGCGTTCATTTATAGGTTTAGTTAAAGATCCTGAGCAAGGTAATATGCCGTGCTTTGCCAATAGGAATAGCGTAGCCAAGCAATTGAAAGACAACTAAGCTCAAGGACCAGGCCTCTGGCCAGGTTTTTTCAGGGGGGGCCCATTTGCTGAAAACCTTGACTGTTTGAGAAAAAAAAACCCATTTTCATTATTTAGTTTTGGTAAAAGCACCTGCTTCACCAAAATTTCAGGGGGGAAGGGCTAGCCCCCCCCCCCCCTCCCCCGGCTACGGGCCTGTCAAGGACGAGTAAATGGTTTATCCGAATTTGTAGCAAACCAAAGATAAGAAAAGGATGGCAGCCTTTTCAACATTTGCAAGGAGTTCCACTGAATTCTGGGTTTTGCCCCAATAATGCCATATTTATCAATATTTCATACTATTTGAAAACATAGAAAAAAAAAGCATAGGTATATAAAAGCGCCATAGTGTAAAATAATTTGAAGTCCAGAAAGTAAGGATGCTGACAACACAGTCTGTTGAAAGTGGCAAAGTAGGAAGGCATGAAACAAACCATAATAGATCCATAATTGATCGGCAGCACAGATGAATTTTTTACCTTTACATGTGTCCAGGCATTATTGAGAGAGTTTTGTGGTATAGCATGCAAGGGTGTTTGTCAGAGGTAGTGAGGACTTACAAACAAAACTTATCTTTGTGTGTTAGAAACTCATTGTGGCAAACTTTTATTTAGTGAAAAATAATGACACTGATGAGTGGAAATTCCACAAATAATAATTGAGTTGAGACTTGTCAATTACATACAAAGGCATTTTATTTATTGAAACATATTAACAAGAGCAGTGAAAACCCGAGATCACTAAATGAAGTTATTTTTTTTAATGTCACTAGCTATCATACTAAAGCCCCTAAATTCAGTAATACAAAATGCTAAGAGATTACTAAGCTTACAAACAAACTCACAGAAGACGTGCACAGAATTTTTGCTAGTTATTTTTAAAGACAATAAACATGTCTTGTGCACTCTAAAATCCTACTTATGTAGAATTGCCAAGGTGAAAAGTATTGAAACTCAACGACGTACTGCAATCAGGACAATGGATGAGCTACACCACTGATGCAAGAGGAAAAAGAAATGTATACAACTTCATTTTTAACAAAGTCTTTTCACAAATTTCTACAGATATACAATGTGGCTAAATCTTGCTCTTTGTCCCAGACATCAAAAATGGAAGCAGGTACAGCACCAAGGTAAGATTGCTTAGAAAGCAAGCTTGAATAATGGTATATACATGCATTACACACACAAAAGAAAAAGAGCAAGAAGCAAACAGCTGATGAATTGCTTCCATAGATCACAGGGCAACTTAGTCAGAAATCAGATAAAATTAAAAACAACAGTGTAAAAATGAAAAAAAAAAAGCAAGACGCAAAAGGCATGCCATGCTTTTAAGCAAATATCACTTGAATATGCATAAAAATTGGGCACGTGCTCACATGAAAATTACTTTTGTAAATTGCCACAGCAGTCTAAACCAAGTAAGCAGAAAATTGGGCCCGCACATAATGATTTAAAGTCAAGACCACTAATAACAATCCCACTTACGAAATTCCTAATATACCTGCATAACCGAGTGAACATCATAATGTGTATATGTGTGTGTGTTTGTGTGTGCGTGCATGTATGTGTGTGTGTGCTATGGCATTGGTATCTCTATAAATAAACATACCAGCCATTTTAGTTCCCAACACCGCAACATTTTCCTCCATGCACCTTATTTTCCACATCTCCTTGTATTTTCTTCACATGCCTGTAACCCTACTACGTATAACACAAGGGTAGGCTAACTTCTTCTAGCACCCTCACAGAGTTGACAAACACCAAAATGGACATACCCCTTAGTGCAACAGCAGAATACCACACTAGGTTGACAACTGTCTCTTGATTCAGCACAATCTCTGCCTACCTGTCTCAAAGGTTAGGGCATAATAATCTAGATCCCTGATGCAAATGTTCAAGAGCACGGTTGAAATGAACACTTGTCTGTCCTAAATATGAAAACTATGGTTTCGAAGTTCTCATTTGGGAATACTAAAGTGCAATGCTAATTAGTACTTTTGAAAGACCCTTTTGCTAAATTTTTGGTCACGTTTTAGAAAGGACACTCACTCCAAATTTTGTGCTTCATCAAACAAATCTAAGTGACATTCAGGCTCATTATAAGTGGGCTTGACTGCATAATGTTCAGCAGCATGAACAAAGGCTAATACATAAAGAGAGGACAGGACAAGTGCTGACTTATACTAAAATTACTACGTGTAATTTTTCAGTGTGCATTGGTAGCAACTGTGACTGTAGGCCACTTATGAATGATGTGCCTGTGCTTTTGCACTACCACAGTCAGTGCAGTCATGAAATAACAAAAGCATTTCACATAAGGTAAGGTGGAAACAAATCCTTCACTTAATTCCCAACTTTGAATGGTGTTCCTTGAATGGAATGAAGGACTCGCCAGACTAAAGAAACAATAAAGGCAAAAATTAAGTAAAGTTAAATTGATAGATTTTTCAGACAGAGCTTCATTAAATGACAGTAACATCTGAAGGTACAAAAGGAATGGTGTCACCACTTTAGTAATGCAAAATTTGTTTCTACTGGTGTATACCATTCCGGTAACAATTTGTCAAGCTAAGAAGTGATCATAAAAAAAGATCACAGTGCACTCTAAATGTAAAGGACAATCAGGTTTCGGCATATCTGAGTGGGTTTTTACAGCGGAGCTGTATATGGCACACCTCCTTGATTTCTTCGTGTCGCTGTCCGTAGCAAGTATGGGGCTGCCGCACATTGTGCGAACGCCGGAGAGGCAGTGCGCTGATGAAGAACGGTGACGAGAGCAGAGACGGGAGTGCACCCGTCAGCTCCACTGGTCACCCATCTTCACAGATTGGAATGGTCTCGAGTCTTTTCAATGAAAGAACACACCTAGTGTTACTTCATAACAGCTCTCTAAGCGCTAGTATTTCCAGGAGTGTGGAGTACTCTCTGTGCTACCTCGTCACTAACTGATAACATAAGCACCTGGTAATTTAGGCTAGAAAATAATAGCACAAAGCTCAATCGCACTTAAACTCTAATAAGATTTCACACCTCAATCAACATGATCCCCTTAGATTAATGTGCTGTCAAGAGACTTCACACCACCCTTGAATGACTGACCACAGGTCAACCTCATTCTTGAAATGAAGTTGGGCCTTCAAGCTCAATCTCTATTTGTGATTTCAAGACAGGCTATTCAATGTCAAGTGTAGCTGGTTTGTGTGTTTCTTATAAAATTCTGGGGTTTTACACAGTGGAACCATGATATGATTATGGGGCATGCCACAGTGGTAGACTGGATTAATATGGACCATATGGGGTTCCTAGCGTATCCCTAAACCTATGTACATGGGCATTTTTGCATTTCACTCCCATTGGAACGGGGCTGTCATTGCCACAACAGTGCAACAGCATAGCCAGCCATTTGGCTACTGTGGCGGCGAGCATTCCATATGCATAAATCTAGGTAAATAGCACATTCCACTCACTCAGACAGAGGAAGTTTAGCCATTAGAGAGTCAAATAAATGCAATGTTTCATAAAAAAAAGTATGGCCAGTAGGAGGATCTGGCTGCAAACCATATACAAGGAAATCTAGTTAAAGTAACCTATAATTATGTGCAGACATTTTTTAATAGGTGTAACACCATAAGTCAAGATACAGCAGATGAATGATGAGCATTTATACACATAAGCAGGCTGCAAAAACGTTTTCTTTCAAAATTCCAACTTGGTAAGTATTTGACCTCAATCACCCTCAAGTCACAAGTAAAGTTAAAACAAAAACTGCACATCTCACTACATTTTTAACAGTCACCAATCACACCTCAAGGTTCCTTCACTTAAGTTGAATGCCGATGTAACAATGAGGTCGGAATGTTGTCAGGTTGTCCATGTTTTTCTAGCAAACACTGACCGCTGCGTTAACATACGGTCGATTGTAAACACTTTCAACAGAAATCTGGCTGGCTGGGTAGAACATTCTCGAGGCTAAACTGGCACCAGCCAAAGTTTATGGTAGTCCTGATGTATCGGAACTGATTCGAAACACCAGGACTATCTTAAACTTTGGCTGGCGCAAGTCTAGCCATTTAAAGGCAAACAGAAACATGCTCACCTTTAATAACTTTGGCACAGGTACATCTGGCCCAGGTCAAATGATAGGTTAAAGGGACTGACAATTTTTATGGTACCTGTCTTCTCCAGTGCAACAGAGCGCTCACTGGTCAGAGTCCAAACACGCGATCATACACCAGGAAAACTCCAGAAAATTGTTTGTCAGAATTTTTCTATCTGCAGTTAGGATAAAAGCCACGCTGGAAACATGTTGAAACAGTGATAGGTGAGAGCGATAGCGGTTCTATGCCAGCATCAGCGAAAATCAGATGACAAGTGCGCCCTTGTTGTTAAAAGGTGATGTTTTGTTTATCAAGTCAAAGTTCCTGTGTTTCGTATTTTCTTACATGTTCAATTTTATGTACTGCAGAACACTTGCAAGCTTGCATGCATAAAAAGCACTCATGTGTTCTACCATGCAATGAGAGATGCCCCACTATCTGTACAAGCCCCATTGAAAGCAGTGCCACTTGCAAGTGTGAACAATTTTCACCTTGTAATAACAACACAATAAAGCGCAACTGTTTATACCATCTAAAGGTTACAATTTACAGAAGCCTTGGAATTCTTTTTGAACATAATCAGAAAACACTATCCATCTGTAGTCAAGGCTCCCATGAGCACGTTAGCCAAATGTTATTGTACTGCATTCTGGAGGGAATTTACAATTTAATGTCAAAAATAGCCAAAGTGCAAAGGCATCTCTACAATTTAGCGCAACCATACCATTTTTCCAGACTCTGTACCAATTTAAAATTATGATCCCTACTTAAACTAAGAACAGCAAGCCTGATTCTATCACTATCATTTATACTTTTCACATTTCCACCAACAGCTCACGACATGTTATGTGCAGCTGTCGGTCCCTTTAAGATTCGCTGCGGCGTAGTCTATCCTTAAGCCTAGACATCATATTTGCCTTCACTGCTGAACTTGAAAGCACGGGTTCGATTCCTAGCCATGGTGGTCGCACTTCGATGGGACAAAATGCAAAGAACACCAGTGTGTTTTTATTTAGGGGCATGCTAAAGAACCCCAGGTGGTCTAAATTAATTGGGCGTCCCCCACTACGACGTGCCTCATAATCGTATTGTGGTTTCGGCCTGTAAACCCCAGCAATTATTATTATTATTATTATTTACATTCACAGCAAAATCCGAGGGTAAACTGAAAGAACTCTTAGGGCAACATTTCCTACTCTTCTTGAAGCAAGACTGTTCCAGTGACAGATTGAGAGCAAATTCCAACTACAGGACACTCTGTGAGAAACTGAAGTTGCTTAGCCATAATAGGTGGAGTGCACCAGGACTAGCTCTGCTATTGACATAATGATACAGCTAGGCTATCTTTCTATTAATTTGGCTTTAGTAGTAGTCGCATGCATTGTGTCCTTTTCCACCCCTCCTCTTTTTCTTTGCTTTGTCTCATTTATTTGATAGAGGATTTGGTATTATCATGTTTAATCACAGTGCTCAGTTTCTTTTACATAATAAATTTACATTTTTGCCAGCAATGTTCATTTCTTTTCTGAGGTATTTGCCGGTGTATCTTACAATCATGAAGGTCAGCTAAGGAGACAATCATGAAGTAATGTGCCCTCTATTTCGAGAAGATTGCACTGAAATGGTTAAAATGAGTCAGGCTGGATCGCACTTAGAATATAAATGCAAACAGTCCCTAAATTCAAGAGTAAAAAAAGCAAATAACATAATGATAAAAATTAAGACTAGTTACTGTGTGCTTTTAGTAGTCTGCCGTTCATGTACCAAAGTAGTCATATGAGAATAACCTAGACTCTGCTTTCCTACACACTATACTAAAATCATGTGTGCATGAAAAAATGGCACTAAAAGTGTGCCACACATGCTCAACATCATAAAAACTGATGCATAGCATTATGATGGAGGTTCACTTGATGGCTGGCACCCAGGAGTCCAGTCTCTACAACTTCTTTCAGCCTTGGGCATGTTGGCAAGTTGAACTCACAATCAGTTCTGTCACATGTTGTCATGAAAAGGCATGCCAACTCCAGACATACATCACTGCTGCAGGATTCAGTAGTTAGTATCTGCTGGCCTTGCAAGTCCAGTAGGCGGCTAACACACTGCACAGGTACAGCAGAGAGTTGACTATGCCCAGAACCTAGAAGACAGCAGCATTACACATTAATGTTGCACTAATAGCACGTCTAAGAAATCCCTGCCAAGCTTACCTATGTGGCCCCCTCTAAAAGCCCTGCCACATGAAATGTGCAGGATGGATAGGAAGGCTAGATGGTACTGCATATTGGAATAAAACTTAGAGCGCAAAAAGAAAGACGCAGGACAGGGAAAGGTATACACACTTGTGGTGTGCATACACCTTTCCTTGTCTTGCGTCTTTCTTTCTGCACTCTAAGTTTTATTCCAATATGAAATGTGCAGCACAGCCTATCACTCTAGGAAGAACTAAGGGTCAAAATAGCATCTGGAGCATCATTACTAGCACAATATTTGTATTTCCAGGACTGCACCTCAGGTTTATCAGCATGTCACCCTTCATGTTCTCCAGCGTTTTTTTGAGTTTGGAGAAAACAAACATATTTCAACAATATCAATTATCAAAGACCTTTCACTTGTTCACTTTTATGCACAATGCCAAATGCCCTCACTAAGAGGGCTGGACTTTAGTTTTTGTTAGTGTGTTAAAACGGAACGAAACGAAAAAACGGAAAAAAAAATGATATTTTTGACCACAACGAAAACATAACCGAAACTTTACCTATTATTTCGTTCCAGAGTGAAACCGAAATTTTTTAAATCGTTTTTCGGTTCACGAGAAAACTTGGCAATCCTGGAACAACTGAGGTCATGCAAAGTGAGAAATTATGCATATCACAGTGTACAGTATTAGCGAGTACCTCAGGCAGGAATTCCAAAACAAAGATCTGTTGAAATTGTGTGAAAAACAAAAACAGTGGCAACCAGAGATGTTTATATTAATGCAAGTGGACTTTTGCGCGCCTGTCACGTAGGTCAACGTGGAGAGGGCATTGCCGGCGCTAAAGTTTGTTACAGCGAAAGCTGTTATGAGATCACAACAGCCGATTTTGGCGCCACAGTTGTCCACCGCCGCCGGTGTCCGTAACCGCTATCGCGTGAAATAAGAAAGAAATGAAATGAGAAACAAATTTCTAGGATCGGATGGGGTTTTAACCCGCACCCTCTGTGTGGCAGTCGAGTATTCCACCACAGTGCCACACTGGTGGTTGTAACTCCTTCGCAAAAATACTCTATACAGGCATCATGTCGTGCAAGGAATTGTGTTAAAGGGGTACTGACACAAAAATTTTCATTTTTTTGCGTCAAACGAAAGAACAAGCCCTCAAGAGCCTAGAAAAGGTAGTGCTAAGCGCGAGTGCACCCTGAAAAATCAATTACAGTAAGTTTTTAGAAGCTAGTTTCGGTTTCTACTGTACCCTGACGTCACAACACTGTATGAGCTTCTCGTCATGTGCTCGCACAATATGTAGTGACGTTTCCACGGCCGCCCCGCTGGTGACGCACAAGCAGCCATTTTGAATGTTTTGGTGACGCACGAGCGGCCATCTTGGAAGTTTTGGTACCTGACGTCATCACAACTAGCCAGACTGCTGCGTGAAGTCACCAGAATTAGTACTGTAGCCTGACGTCAAGCTAGTGTCGATGTCGGTAGGTTCGCCATGGAAAAATTGACTTTAATATCAAAATAAAATATCTTATCAGCATTTGCTGAGCTTCCCACTTGCTCAGAGCCGTCTCTGCATACAGGAAATTAGGATGGCAGAGTAAACTCGCCTTCGAAAAGAGGTGTCGGTACCCCTTTAACATATGTAATATAGCGTGGCAGAAGAGTGAAATAACAACCTGGTATCACACAATGCGAATTGTGCAGCGAGTCGGTTGTTGAATGCTTCCAACCCATTACAAAGGGCTCAGCCATAATTCTTCATCCTCATCAGCCACTGCACAAAGTTCACATAATGCCTTACAGATGTGTAGCGAGTACCACGATTCTCCGAAGAATGACGAGATATGGCATAGTGGGTGCTTTGCTACTTCAGAAAAATTACGATGATTTATGGAGTAGTGGGTACCTTGCATGTGTACTTGTATTAGTTGCCCCAAGAGAGTCTACAAGGGGCTCTAGAAAGGCCGCTCTTCAGCTTTTGCTGTGACTGTGCTGCCTGTTCCGCGCAGGCCTGGCGATCTTTCTATCAGAACAGCGGTCTCGCACATCAGAGTATACATTACATGACGTGCTGCTTCTGAGATTGTGCTCACTCCCTTGACACAAAGCACTGAGCCCGCTAAAACAAAAAATCGTAATTGACTTTTGAGAAAATAAATATTAGTATGACTTTGAAGGGTACACTGGTTTGTGCTAGTTGGTAGGAATTCGTGGTAGAGTTACTTCCGCTCCTCTGAAGAATGTTGGAAGAACGTGTTTTACCTCTGTCCCACTTTCTTAAGAGGAGCGCAAGTAACTATATCACAAATCCAATGTTTTTTGTGATTACCTTCAAACTTTTGCATAAAAAAAAACGCAACGAACCGTTACGAAACATTTTTTTTCCTCTCGTTCTAAAACAGTAACAGAATGGAACTTTCTGCGGTGGAACGAAACTAAAACCAAAATGAAAAACATTTCGTTCCGAAACTCTGGTTTTTGTACCTAATCATCAAGGAATTGCTGCATAATAGTATATTATTTTCCCCAGAAAGAGTTGGTAATCTTTAATACTTCCTGACTGTCTGTGAGGTAATACCCAATAAAATAGACCACATGATAGTTAAGATTGTGTGCCCCAGGAGTGAAGACTATGCAGCTGTTCTGGAAAGGCTTCGGTGATATTGACTTAAAATTCACTTGAGAGGCAAGCTAAGGAGACAAAGAAAACGGTACAGGACCAGAGTTGATGCCTGAGTTTGTTGGTACTGCAATATATAAAATATATACACAGAAACAATGCATCTTGTTGTGTCCATCTCTATCTTTCTGCATGTGCTATGTTTTTTATGCTCTTAGTTTGAGCACTGCAAGATAGCACTCTGCATGCAAAATAGTGAAAAGCTACGCCGTGAGGCCGGGCCACTTTGACACAGAAGCCAAACAGCAGCGGAAACAATGAAAACATCAATTTTCTAATTCCAAAAATGTTGCGAGTGGAAGCATCTACAAGAAAAGCCACGGCATCTAGAATATTCTTCGATGCTCCTGATGACCAAATATTTCCGGAGAGGCCCGACAAACTGTACCGACTACTCTTTAAGCTTTAACGTTTGAAATGTAGAAATGTTATCCTCCAGGACAGTGCACTCTGCCCAATAGCATGCTATTTCACACAGGCAATCAAAGCATGTGACTTTGAACTATTATTATAGCTGGATTGATCACGTGACCTCCCAGTGTCAGACTATCATGTTTCTAACAATAACGAAAAGCAAGGAAGGGACACACTGTCCAGTGGCTGATGCAGTCAAGTTGTCAGAAAACTTACGAATGGTTTGTTTTGACCCCAGAAAAAGAAAAAAAGTTTTTTTTTTTTGCTGGGCTCATGGGAAAAAAAAGAATTGACGAGCGTGCGCGCCTAACGTCCACAAGCCAACCTACTCCTGAAGCCGCTCCCATGTTGTGCTCCATGCTCTTGGTAGCATGCTCCTGCTTAATTTTTTATGGCTGGGATTCAGTATTGTCATGTGACGTTCGCTCCCAGTTTTTTTCCCTCCATGTTTAGCACGATGCTCGCCAATTGCATCCTAGTGTCCAGTGCAATGGACATAAATACATTCTCGCATTGCGAGCAAACTTCCGATTACAAAGGCTACCTTTTTGCAACATTGTTTCGAGAGGACATAAGTTAGCTCGCATGATTTAACTGATTTGAATTGCGGAATTGCGTGAAGATAACTTCTAAAAAAATTTTGCACACTTGAGCACACCAAGCGCGCAAGTTTTCTCGTGGACGATGTCATTACTCTGAATTACCTCCATAAGGAAAGGCGGCTGAGGGAGGACCTACATTAAAAAAGATGTTGCTCGCACCTTAAAGAAACTGCAACAGTTTTTTCGGTTTTGATTTTGGCTTTGCTTGTTTCTCTGCACTGCTTTTTTTCTTCTGTCCAGCACACTGGTCACGGGGTGGAAAAGGATCTCACGGAATAGGCAAATACCTGTAGGCAGAGTGTCAAGTGACCAAGTAACTCTATAGCGCTTTTCAATAAGATAAACCAATGCAACACATGATCGTGCGTGAGGACTGAAAATGGCTGTCTGATAAGTATGGCCAGAACTTTGCAGCCTCCCGAACCAGAGCCATACACTCATGCTCAGTGATTGAATAGTTGCACTACAAGATTAGGAGGAGGCAGCTGGCATAAGTGACAACACAGTTGTCATTGCATTAGAGTTGCAATAATACTACACAGATTCCATGGCTGCTGGCACCTGTATGAACTTTGGTAGGTGTAGAAGGATGAAAATGGGTTAGTATCGGTGGCATTGTGGGAAAGCTGATCGGGTGCGAGAATATAGTGGGTCCTTGCATATCCAATGTAAAAGATCTTTCTTTAAATGCTGTTTGAGTGGCAGCATTAAAACCACAAAAATTTTCACAAAACGATGGAGGTATGAGCAGAGCCTGTTGAAGCTGCATACATCTTTAGCACACTGCGAGGGACAGGGAATTCAGTGGCTGCATGAATTTTTCCGAGCCTTGTTGTACTCCACTTGCATCAACAAGATCACCGAGGATGGTGACCTGGCGATGGCCAAAGTGGCACTTTGTTAAGGAGTGGCAGACCACCTTGATGAAAAATACCCAGGACCCCAGCACAAGGTGCTCATGGTGCATTCCAAACGTGGTGGCAAAAACTAATGTCATCCAGGTAGGACACACATGTGAACTAGTGTTTGAAACATTAAAAGAGACAGTCCACCATGCAATCAAATGTGAGGGGAGTATACAATTGCATAGACCGAGCAGCAATACTTTGAATTGATCAAAGCTATCAGGCATTACGAAGGGGGTGTTTTCACAGCCCAAATCGTCTGCAGCAATTCGCTAGTAGCTGGAGCAAAAGCCAATAGAAGAGAAATAGCGAGCACCGTGGAGGCAGTGAAGAGTGTCACTGATGTGAAGCACAGTGTACAGTACTCACGAATTGAAATAGGGCAATTTGGAGCTAAGTAATGCATATGTTTTTGTTTCTACCATCTTCAGTTCGGTTGGTATTGGTGTACAACTCAAACGCTAGATCAGAGCCAGCATTATCTTTAGAGACCAGATTCGGTGCGACATGACGTGGTTATCTCGAATCAATTGTGCATACAAGTCGTTATATTAAAAATTTTGATGTTGCGTTTGAATCCGTGATTACTGTACACATCTTTTTTTGTAGCTCTGTAAGTGTGGTGATAATAAATTCGGAACTGTCATGATGTATGTCTTTTCTGAATTACTAGGTTGTGCCCATAGATTACATGATGGTTCAATAATGTTCTTGGTGGGCTTTTTATACAAGCTTGGATAACATGACAGTCATTTGACAACACTCTACACAGGCACTGCTGAACAGTTGTGGCATTGCCAGTACTTATGTGATGTATCAAAGCTGTAGTTTGTCCCAGGGGATGGTTTCTAACAATGAAAGTGTTATGATATATATAAAGAGGAAGCGGTATAGCTTTTCAGCATGCTCAGGTGAGGGCATGCTGAGCGGTTGGAGGTTGTAGGACATCACCCACGAGTTTCACAATAAGCAATGCAATGGCACATATGCGAAACAAAGTGTAAACCATAGTCAATACATCACTGGCTGCACAGATACTAGAGTTACTATTAATTTTCACAACACTATAGTCACTTCACATTAAAGGCCAACTCCGGCGATTTTTCGAGGTCGATGGATCTCAATGAAATTCGCTGGGTACGTTCCTTTGCACGTTTCCGTCATTTATACCAAATTACAGGCTTGAGACATGCGCAGATTGTTTGCAAATGAATTTTAAACATTGTTTGCAAACGCCCTCCTGCCTTACCACAATTATTGGCAGCATTGCGTCTGTGACGTCGGTATTGGGAAGGCGGCGGAAGTGACGCAGCCGAGGGCACCGCTAACATCGGTGCTTCGGCCGCTACAGCGAGCGTCTGCTGTGCACAAGGCGACAGACAGCGTTGGTTTGGCCGGCGCTTCGCTGGTCGTCCCGGCTGTCACAGTTTTCATACTCCGCGCCGGCGTGACCGGCATGCCTTGCACGACTTCCGGTTCGTTCGTAACAACGTCTACGTCATACGTAGACAGTACACTCGGCTGGGTTTCGGTTTCGGTGTTGCGCTTTATTGCTCATTTAAAATTATTCTCCAATTTGCCGAGTATTTCTGCTATCGGGCCCGTAACAGGAGCGTCTCAGGAACATAAAAGCACCATTACTTTGACTTGGCCAAAAAATCGCCGGAGTTGGCCTTTAAGATAAAGATATCTGGGTAGTCCAAGGTATAAACACTTTCACCTACCGAGACAGTCACTTTTCCCTGAAATATGTATTCCTTGTACCTCGTGCTTGGTTGGTGGTTTACTCCTGATGACAGCAAAACCAAGCTGCTCCCAATGCAGATAAGGAAGTGTGCCAGGTTTCCCAACACATCCTAGAAGAGGGTATTTGTCAGTAAGCATGTGAGGAGTAAGCTTTCTGAATGCAGCATGGCTAACTAGTTGCAGCAATGCTCAAAACTGCTGGTTTGAACCAATATTTCAGCTCAGATACTCATGTGCACAGAGCGACTACTTTGGACAGAAACCTAAATACCTAGAAGAGAATTACCATCACCAGCATAAAGTCTTCATAGATGGAGATTGTGGTGCTTTGGTTGGGTGTGTCAGTTGTGACAAACAGCAGGAAAACATTTAACAAGATACTTTATTTTATCAAACTTTCTTTCATTAACGTTTGCCAGGTTGCCAATTGCATAAAGGTGACCTACCCTTTAGGAACCTTCTTCACTGTTTGTCCACTACAAGGTTGAAGAGTTGCTCAAATAGAATCTAAACTTCCATTTCAGTGCAATGCAAATGAGACTCCTCTGTTGACTCTACACAAAAACTGTTCAACAAAGATTTAGCTCTTCCTCAATTTTTATAACACACAAGAAGCAAAGGCAAAATATAATAGAACCACCACAAATAAAAAAAGTAGTTGTTGAAGAAGATAAGTAAACTTCAAAAGGAACACTTACTAAAAGGGATTTTGACAGAGCCAGTGCTGTGGTACCTGAGAGAACACAGCTGAGGAACAAGAGACCGTTCATCATGAGGGCACTGAAATTGCCCAATATGAACAATGTCTCATCTGTTGTGCCCAAGAAGCCCCAGGAGACACCTCTGTAAGATGGGTTGCAGTACTCCAGCATCATCTGGATGCATAACACGTTCAGAGCCTGCAAATGAAATAGATCGAAGGCCACCAATTCTAGTTTACTTAGTGCCATCACTGGGGCATGATCACAGGTCCCCCCCCCCTTTTTTTTCCTTACGCAGGCAAGGTGAACTTCAAAGGACACACATTTTCAATAATACTGTTGTATTACTATGTTTCACATTGAAGGACAAAGAGTGGCTGAACATTACATTAATTGTTCATTTTACACTACATATTTGCATGCTTTGTTAAAAGAACAAAGCATTTTGAACTTTTTTCTTGCCATAGTTTTACGTCAATGTAGACTAACAACAATGTAAGAGAGACAACTGCCATTTGCCAGTGGTTGTTTCCTGCAGTCTTCTACAAAAAAAGGAAGTATAATTCGTGCACATCTTGCCCAACACAATTTATTTTCTACCTTAAAAAACTTCTTTAAAAGCACTTGAATGTAGACAGCAGTCGAAAAGTAAATGCCCCACCATATTTGAACTCTTACAGGCTAACGCACACAGAAAAGCAATCTAATAAAAGTGTGCATTTCCTATCATATTTAAGTGCAAACTGCACATGCATGTCAACAAGATAAGCAGAACACAGCAACAGAGTAACAAGAGAATGCAAGCAGCATCACGTCAATTGCAACACTTTTACTCTGGAATCAAGCTGGAGTTTTGCTAGTTGTGGTTTCGGAAGTAAAACTATAGCTGCACAAAATGAAACCTTTTGCATATGTATTTGTCCACTGCCCATGAACAGCACTTTTTACACATTGGCATGCTCATACAACAAAAACAATACACTAAAAGGGCACTTTTGCACCTTGCACGTTTGTAGTAGGTTTTTAACAAGCTAACCACTGTAACAGTTGTGAAATTCACACTAGAGGAACTCAGTGACACAGTATTTAAAAAACCTGCACAAGTGTGCTACCACCTTTGATGCACTTACAGCATGACTGAAAAGAAACAACCTATTTTATGTTTTTGTATTTGTAATATAATCCTATCACAAATTCTCTATAGCAGACAGCAGTTAGAGCTTCTGCAATCTGTCATGTCAGTTGCCTGCACATTGGAGATACATAGTATGGCTGCAAAGAGCAACCACAGGTCAGCTGACCATGCTTTATGGCTTTGTCCTTTGTAAACCACATTATAGAAAAGAGATTTATATTTTACAGCATCAAACCAGAATTGTCAAGTACAAACTTATTTGTGTTACATAATAAATTACATCAGTTACATTATGTTTGCACTAGTCATGTGCACCAGCACACCAAAAATAGCGATGAAAGTTGCCACTTGAAGCTTTAATGGTAACTGGTCACCTGTAATAACGACTGAAGTTCCATTCATGTGCTACAATAATTAGAAGGCTTAGAAGAATGAGGAAAGCGTTCTTTCAGCAGTATTTGGAAACATACATCCTGTTATGTTCATTTGACTACTTAGTATACAACATGGAATCCACAGCAAAGTAGATGAGAGATCCATAAAGTTACTGGCACACAATACCACACTTTCAAGAGATGAAAGCGAGACTGACAACCAAGCAACTGCCAGCCAAAGAAAAGTAAAAAAAATGTTGCAGTGGCTTAGCTCGGCTATGCCAGGATAACGTAGCGTTAGCAAAGATTCAGCTAATTATTCTTAGCTTTCCTGATTGTCTAGGATTAGCTTTATTATCATGCTTACTGCTGCTCCAAAGACACACACACAGTATACGTATTATGTGGCACATGTATATTTATTTTGCCAGGCAACTTCTTCGGGATCCGATGAGTTAAGCTTCTCCGCTCTTCTGCGCCGTTGAGCAGCATTTGCGCTCTCCTTCTCCATGGCTATACCACACTGGCAAACGGCAGTCAGAGGAGCTATCAAGCGGCTCCAGTGCAGTGTCAGACGGCGACTGCACAGCGAAGGCGAATAGCTGCGCGCGTGCCGGCGCCAATACGTCTGCCAAGGCTACCACGTTCCTCTTCTGGAAAGCGCAGACCGGCGGCAGCGAGTCGCGTGCGGCGGCGGCGGAGTGCATGGGAGGTGCCGGCTCCGGTGCGTGACATCACTGATCCTCGCGCATGCGCAGCACGGCTCTTGAGGATCCACGCGAAACTGGCTCGGCTAGGCCAGCGTAGCTAACGCTACAAAAAGGGTACATTCGAAACCGAACGGCACCAGCCCTCTGCAGTATTAAGCGGCAGGAGAAAAGTTCCCGAGGGATACCAATATCAATAGTAGTCTGCCTGAGCTGTAATGTCATAGGAAAGAGCATGGGAGTCGGCAGGATTTTGTCTTAGGGGGTTGCAAACCTGTGTTACATCGTGGTGTGGGAAGGAGCAAAAGGGGAATATGCCCCTTTTGCACCCCCCTGCCGACACCCATGGAAAAGAGTAAGCTGGCTAGCACATCTATACAGATTCTTCCTTTTACATGGAGAAAATAGTCAAGAGAATTTTCAGGTTGTCACAGACTACAATGGTATACCTAGGTGAGCATCAGACTACTGCCAATGTTCCAACAAGAGGACTTGACGACTGGCCACGATCTGCAACGCCCAGCCTCTGCCTAACCAAGGTATCCATAAGCTCTCGTACACATTTCCTTTTCTTTTTGGGGCAGCGTTTCTTTCCATTCTGTAATATCTATACAATGTAAAAAAAAAACAAATTTGGTCTTTGTTTAATGGTGTCACAAACACAAGCGGAAAATAAATCTGGTTAGATGGTAAAACTGCCAGTGGCTAGAACTATTTCTAGAAACCATACTGGCATGCCTAAAATCTAGTGGGAAGTGACCATGCGCGAGAGCAAGTACTGTGCACAGAATTAAACGAAAATTTTGAACACACCGACCAATCAATTAATTTACTAGCATGTAATTTCATGTTTTAAAAAAGCGAGAACGTGATTGCGAGTTTCGTATTGGGACTTCAAGAATAGTTGTTACTCAATGTGCGTCGTGATAGTATGATATCAGTGTCACGTTCGTGATTTCGATAGTGCCCCCCTGTGTGACCAGGGTCTACTGAACGTGCTCGTCCTTTCAATCTTAAAAACATGTATAGTCATTTTGGTCCTTAACGTGCTTCGGTGAAATTACAATATATATATATATATATATATATATATATATATATTTGAGCGGCAAAACTTAGACACAAACCGCTGGGCGGTTTTACGTCGAAGGCGGAAAATAGCAACTCGTAGCGATTCAAGCAGAGAATATGTTGACTAGACTCATAAATCAGTATTCACTGCATCTACTCGAAAGTCGGTTGAGTTATAAGAGAAGAAATTACCATTTCTATAAGTTTAAGCACTCCAATCAGGCTGAAGCAGTAGCGGTAGTTCAGTCCCAACATTGACTGCAATGTTGCGTTCCCGCTCGAGGAAACGGGAAGTAGTGGCTTGTTGCTGCTGTCCATAGCGGTCACCGACCTCTACACTTTCCAACTTTTGAACGTAAGCATGATTCATGCCTGCTGCACATGACAGTCCACGCCGAACAAACACAGCAAAGAAGCGTTTCGCCGGGAACACATTTCGTATGTAGAAGTGGAAGGCATCAAGACCAGTCGCAGTTTTATCTGAAGGAGTGTCCAATTTCTATGCTATACCGACCACGTAGCGACACATTATCGAATGATTACGTTACGCAATCAGTAGGCGGTAGCTACGTATGCGAGAAAAGGGCGTTTGTACATATCCACCACTTCCTCCGTGATATCCCCGATCTACGAGTCAGCAGGAACCAGACACAAGACGTGTAAATAAGCTCAAATGTGACGAAGCGTTATTTTGACGGGCCTACGTGCCAATAACGAAGCCTTTAAGACGACGTACTCACCAGGAAACAACGACGTTGCGTCGTTGTAAAATCTGCAAATTCTCTGCATGGCATGCTTGCTAAAGATAATAAGACGCATGGTACGCTAAGAAAGGCATTTGCCTAATCCATGGCGCACAAACTTGTGACGCGTAAACGAAAACAAGTACCTGGAGGCCAGAGAAAGAGAGAGATAAAGCTCTTAAACTGACATCTTTAATATTTTAGGATTGTTGCTCCAAATAAAAACACTGGTGCCGGGAACCCTAAAAAGAGTATTGTGTTGCATGAGAATGCATCAAATATATTTTTAATACTGCTACCTTAGAACAAAACTTTCGGTTTCGATATTGAGGGGGCGTCTTCTGAGTGACGTGTCACCGTAGTGTGACGTCACGAGGAGACAGCGGCAGATTTGTCATCTGCTCGTGATGCACGTAAATGATGATGGGTCTGTCGTCCAGGGACTCTGACAGCGATTTCTGCGATTTTTGCTGCATGCAGGACGCAGAATTCGCGAACTTAGTGGAACTGTGTTGACTCGTCGGGACACGGCCGGGCTAGACCGCACGCGCGCTCCGAGCGCGCGCGTGCGGTCTAGCCCGGCCGTGGTCGGGATCATAGAGTTTCCTATAAATACACTAGAGGGAACTCTGGCGCTAGTGTCTATGGGGGCTGTAACGCATGGCGCTTCAACCAGCATGGGAATGATGGGTAGTGCACATATTTGCCTAGTCTTCGTTATTTCGGCTCCGTTTGGCTCCGCGTAGGCTGTATCCGCTTTGTCGCAAAACAAAGTTGAGCAAGAGTCAGCAGTTACACTTCACCACTTTAACCTTTTTAGGCTCACCAATTGAAATCTGGTCACGAAGTTCACAACGATCCATTCTTTTATCCGAAAGAAAACAAAAACACAGCAATAAACAAAGCCACAAGTACGTTCGAAGTCCGAAAGTACGAAGAGCCAGAGTCCCCTCTAGTTAATTTTAGGAAACTCTATGGTCGGGATAATGTCCATTGGTGGAACTGGCTTGCATATGCTCAGCGACGAAAACTTTAAAATCAATGTAAAATATTTTAAACGTGTTGTCCGATTCCGGCGTGTGGAGAGCGTTAACACTTCTTACCAAGAAAGCGTAAAATATCCCTTTTGCGGTGTTTCAAAATCATGTCATTTAATCAAAAACAGAATTCTACATGCTACTCTGCTGTTTCAAATCGGACATGCAGCGCCACTGCGGCGGCTGCTGGCGAAGACTGTCCCTGTGCCTCGCACAGCCGCGTTTGGCCGCAGCAGGTTGGCATTGGCCCGTGGTAGCGCAAGCGTGTGTACGCGGCGAAAAAAATTGACTTCTATCTGCTCTTGCGAGTTCGCATGCCATAACCGCTACAAGAACACGGCCGGGAAAGTGCCGAAGGCGCAGTTTTATCATTTTCCATGGAAGTCGTACGAGGATGATAGGGTAAAACGTTGGAACGCAGCCGTTCGGCGCCCCCGATAGCAAACGCGTCCTGTCTTCGCACTGTTTCTTTTGCTTTCTATCCAAGTCAGTGGCGTAACCAGGGGAATTCAAATGTGTATTTATACACGCACACATACAAACGCACGGACGAACATGCATAAAGCATGGTTGAACCCCCACACACACAAAAAAAAATTCTGGCTACGCTACTGCTCCAGGTGATATTGACACATTGTTGGTTCCCTTGTTCCTTTTATTAATGTTTGCCCGAATGGAGGTTTGTGGCAAACCATTTCGAGGCAAAACAGTCCTTTGGCAGTGCCCACTTTGTCGGCTGTGCACGACTGTCGGGCTGAGGGGCCTCAGGATCGGCTTTATGATCGGAGGACTTGGACGGAAAACACAATTGTACATGTTCAAAAAATGTAATTTAGCAAAGTGTTCGACGTACTAACAGCGCTAGAAAACTAAGATAAGGGCACTTCATGCGGTCTATATCTCTTTATCATCGCTAATACACCATTTCAACTATCCCAGTTTTCTGCTAATGGGCGCCGGTAATAAGACAAGCTACGCGCGAGGCTGCCGATAAAGAGTATTTTTTTTTTGTATTCCAAGAAAAAGTTATTCGTTCTAAACACACGTTGTACTCCACGTTCTTCATTTGTGCGACGCATTTTACGAATATTTCCGACGGACCGACGGCACTGTGCAGTTCTTATCTCACGCAGTAAACGTGATTAGCGGCATACAAATCGCCACGCCGAAGCGAACGGTTGCTATTTGTCCGTAGCCGCAAAAAAGCAAGCGGGGCTCGTTTTGCGTTGGCATTTTCACGCATCGACGTTCGCCGCACAAAACTGCGAGCTACGCGCCGGGAAGGGAACAGGGACAAAATGCGCTAAGTGGCCGCATTGGCGCTGCGCACTCGGAGAGCGGTGGCGCCATCAAATGAGCGCACGAGGCCTATAGGGGAGGGGATTGAGGACAGAGAGGCCCTAGGAGGCCCGGAGGCCTACATCGAATTCGGGTAAATCGAATTATCGACCTAATTTTGAACATGGCAAGGCATTAACGTCAAACATATACGGCTACATCGAGCAAAAATAGCCTGAACACTTTATACATTGAATATCGGTCAGCTTGAAACGCCCCAAGAAGTTGGCTTTCCCTCAGAAGCAGGATTTTATTTACGGAAGGGGATTTTCCAGCATGCATTTGGGAAAACGATCGGTGTGATTAGGAGGGCGCTGCGCGTAATGAGTAAAAACTACTGCTTACCATAATGTGCTTTCTCTCGTCATCGCGCTATCCGGCCCGTTGAGCATGGTTGCCGTCGCTTCTCCGCGATTCTAGATCGAGAGATAGTGATTCTCCGCTCCCTTTGTTAACGCAATGGCTGCTGTGAAATAGAAGAAGCTGCTGTTCTGCGTAAAGGTGGCGATAATCAACACAGTCGAACGCGGAGAAAAGAAGTGTGACGTCGCCTTTGCGTGCGCATCCCAAAAAGCACGCTCAGTACGGTTAGGCAGACATTAGGTCTAAGGCAGACCAAAGGCTTCGGGCGCCCGACGAGTACGCACAGTTGTGTATGATGTTGAGGCGCTGTTTACATCGATACTATATTTTCCCGTGTATAACCCGCCCGTGCATACAACCCACACACCCCAACTATAGCTTCACAGCGTACTGCTGTGAGGTCGCCTTCATTTCATTATCTTGAAGCAGCGCCGTGAAGCCAATTTGCGCACCGAAATTCGCATCAAAAATACGACAAATAATATAAATGTTCTCTTATATAAACGCCCCAAGAAGTTGGCCGCCCTTCTCCGTTTCTGTGCAGCTACCGCTTCGTCCGCGACCTAAAGCCCCTTGATGTTGGAAAGTAGCGGCGCTCCTTTAAGGGGTATTCAGACGGAGGAGAAATGCTCGGGGGGTAAAGGCGGAGCCTAGTGACGTCAACTCGCGAGGAGAAGTCGCCACAGATGCCCCCCACTCACACGGACGGGGCGAACGGAGGGGGAGACCAGTGTTACCAGACTACTCCTGTGGCTTGTACCGCCCGTTTCACCAGCTGCTGACGACGATGACCCCAGCTACAGATGACCCCAACTGCAGACTGGACACCCACTGCCGCTCTCTGCAGGAGCAAGTGCAACAATGTGGCCGAACAAGAGCCAGAAATTCCGCCACATCCCCCACCGCCGGGGGATTGTTTGTCCTTTCGGGGAAAACGTCCCCGTCTCCTCCGAGGAGGCGCGGGGGGGGTCACGCCCACTCGCTAATCCGTGACGTCGTGGTCACGTGATCCGCAACCCCCCCGTCTCCCCCGAGCATTCCTCCCCCGTCTGAATACCCCTTTATCCACACCGCCTCACCCTCGTCGCGCCGTCAACCTCCTCTTTCTTCACCCTCTCTTAAGGCCGAGACAGACGGTACGATTTTCCATGCGGTGCGACGGCCGACGCGGCGGTGGGGGAGAGGGAATGGTGGCTGTCCGATGCTATGAAAGGTCACCATTCCGGTTTTCCCACCGCCGTGTCGGACGTCGCATGGAAAATCGTACCGTCTGTCTCACAACTCTGAATGGCTGCGACGCGCGATACCTCCCGGTCAGGTGACCCTTACGTCACGAGAAGCGAGCGCAAGCAAACTTCGCACGCTTTCAGCTGCTCACGGACGCCATGAACCCTCCAGGTATACTCCAGGCGTCGACCCTCCAGGCGTGTGTGTACGGGTGTGTGTGCAGGTGTATGCGTGTTTGTATGTGCGTGTGCGCACGTGTTAACGTGTGGGTGCATGTGCGTGCTTTTGTGTATGTGTCTTCGCGGTGTTCGTGCATGAATGCACGTGTGTGTATGTGTGCGCCTGCGCGCGTTTGTGTGTTTTCGCGCGCGTGTATGTATGTGCGTGCGTGCCTGTATCGCGTGTGTATGTATGTGCGTGTGCGCACATATAGCATGTGCATGCACGTGTGCATGTATGTGCGTGCGTGTCTGTATCACTTGTGCATGCGCGTGCGTGCCTGTATCGCTGTGTATGTGCGTGTGTGTCTGTATCGCTGTGTATGTGCGTGTGTGTCTGTATCGCTGTGTATGTATCTGCCTGCGTGTCCGTATCGCGTGTGTATTTATGTGCGTGCGTGTATCGCGTGTATATGCGCATGTGTATGTATGTATGTATGTGCGCGCGTCTCTGCATCGCGAGTGTATGTTTGTATGTAAGTGCGTGCCTGTCTGTATCGCGTCTGCATGTATGTGCGTGCGCGCTGTATCACGTCTGTATGCGCGTGCATATGTATGTATGTGCGTGTGTGTATATCGCGTGTGTATGCGCACGTGCATGTAAGTGCGTGCGTGTCTGTTCGCATGTGCACGCACGTGTGTCTGTATCACGCGTGTACGCGCGTGTGTATCTATGTGCGTGCGTGTCTGCATCGCGTGTGTATGTATGTGCGTGTCTTTATCACGTGTTTGTGAGCGTGTGTGTGTGCCTGCGTGCCTGTATCGTGTGCGTACGTGCGTGCGTGTCTGACAGCGGCATTGACACAAAAAGGCTTCGGGCCTTAAGTAAACCACCACAATGCTTCTTGGGTGCCTTCTTTGAGCTCATCAAGACCACAATTATGAAAAAAATTCTCGCCTATACTTTATGCTGGTTACATTATATGCGCTTAATACAGCTCCGCGTTACCGACAGCCGAGGCGGCGACGGAGAGGTAAACCGCTCAGCCGCCAGTTCGTATACTCATTTTTTTCGAAGCTCCTGTTTGTATTTATCAAAGCGTCTTAAAAAATATAAGTGTCACTTTGTTCTATCGGAAGCCCACTTTCGTCTAGACTGTTGCTTAGGAGACAGGTTCTCATTTAATGCTTCAAGTGGCCGATTAAACAAGCGCGCGCAGTGATTCCAGTGCGGCTGCGGCGAGCCAGTGGAGGGTTCAGCGTGCCGTGCGCAGCGCGCCGGCCCGGGGAGGGGAGAAATCCGAGGAGAATTGAGGAGGAAAACGCGCGCGCGGAGGAGAGTGTCGCTACTTTCTAGATCAAGGGGCTTTACCGCGACCTAGAGTCACTAGAAAAATTTTCCAGTGACTCTACCGCGACCGAGGCGGTTGCGCCATCTATGGGTGTATCTGGGAACCGGAGCGTGACATGGGACGCGAACACTCATCTGTCGTCAGGCCCAGCCCCAGAACAGCTACGCTGTTAACAAATAAACTATCCCTCCTGCACGTCCACACGGTCGGTTTCGGTGCCGCGCGCTTCACCGCGCCGCCGGCGGGCGCCTTCAAATGTGAAACTTAGCCTCTCTAGTGAAACCACGATGCAACGTATTGTCACGTGACAGGCGAGCGGTAGTTTCTAGCGCCATTCGCGCTGTACTGCATGATGTGCTGCGTGCGCGTGTCTGTTCAGTGCCGTGGAACGTTAACAGAAGGAACGCCGTTCCCTCTGCCGTTCCTTCTTAAATGTAACGAGTTACCGTACAGTGCCATGGATCCTTAACGGAACGGTGGCGTTCCTCCGTTCCTAAAATCATTTTTAGGCAACAAGTTTGTGAACAGTTTGGAGCAGTGGGAAACACAACTCGCCAGCTCGGACCCAAAAGTGCAATTAGCGCTTCTGAGTCACGTTAGGCGAGCGGCGGAAGCTAGTGGGGCCCTCGTCTTGGGGCCCTACCCAACATGCTCCTGAACCCCCCCCCCCCGCTTTCTCCTTCTTCGAACGCCCTTCCGTACAACGCCGATTCTGACTAAAGAAGTTTATTGACAGACTCGTCCTGCGCGCTGTGCTGCTAGCGTGCCTGGATAGCCGAGTGGTTACGATGCTCGCCTTCGGATCATGGGTACGTGCGTTCGAATCCCGCCTCGTCAAGAAATTTTTTCGCCAAGAATTTCTTTTACGTCTTTCTATATCTTTGTACTCGTTCTCTCACCCATCAGAGTTATCGCATCCCACCCGGACAAATCGGCGCGCGCGTTCTGGGAGCGAAGCGGAATATGAAGATGACGAACATAGCGCGTGCCGATTCATGATGATGATAGTTTTCTGTTCGCGGATCACAACCAACGGCTGGCATAAACAGCTCTGCTGTTGAGAGCGTTGAGAGCACAGCAAGTTTACGAGCAGTCTTCTGATGTCTGTCAAGATAGCGTGCACAGTTGCTGCTCAACTGCGCCACCACAACTGCGCCACCACTCCCCCACCTGCACTTCTCTCAAATGCGCCACCTCCCTCACCCACCTGCACTTCTTCGCCTGGCGAAAGACGGCCTGGGCGTTTTCTCTGCGCTGGAGGGGCTATCGACTGCAGCCCTCGCACGTGGGGCGATGATATCCCATACACCCTTCGTGCGACGGAGATTGTGGGGGCCCCCCCACGGTGCTCTAGTGGTTATGGCGCTCGACTGCTGACCCGAAGGTCGCGGAATCGAATCCCGGCCGCGGCGGCTGCATTTTCGATGGAGGCGAGAATGTGTGATGCTCGTGTACTTAGATTTAGATGCACGTTAAAGAACCCCAGGTGGTCGAAATTTCCGGAGCCCTCCACTACGGCGTCTCTCACAATCATATCGTGGTTTTGTGACGTTAAACCCCAGATATTATTATCCTTTTTATATGAGTTTTTATTTTTTTATTGGGGTTTTATAACACTCGAGCCAATCCGGCTGGCTGAGGGATAATTCTGGTGTGCAGGGCTGCAAGCCACGGCTACCTGGAATAAGGAAGTCACCCACCTCTGGGCGAAGAGAATGCGCGCGTGGTCAGACAAATGAGACTCCTTGAGAAACATCAAGGTCAGACTCCTTGAGAAACATTGTCGCTAGTGGCACAGCAAGAACGGCAGGGCACACTCATTTATAATGTCTTCGTAACACTTTTAGTCCTTGTAGCGCAGGCAGGGCGCATAAATGAGGGCCGGGGCTAGATTAGTGGTGCGCCTGTTTAGCGTGTGCGCAATTGATGATGATGATGATGATGATGATGATGCTCCTGGGATGATTGGCACCTACCCACTCAAGGGGATAGGCCAAGAGTCGGGCGGATCATATAGCCTGAAATTTTATGTGCTAATAGACGTTGCAGTATCAATGTCCCGGATTCCAAATGCATACGTAGAAAAAATCACGCCATATCCACGGAATGAATGATGATAAGTGGGCGAAGCTCGAGAGGGGGAGATCTTCGGTAAAACCGTAACCCTCCCGTGAAAGTTCGCCCATTACATCATTAAGAAAGACGTGAGACTGTGTGCGTATATACAAATCAATTTTTATTTTGTTCGTCTACTGTCTACAGCCACCTGCTCCATCCGGTGACTCTCTGCGAAAGAGGAAGCCCGTCAAGAGCGATTGCCTTTTATTGTGTCAGTCACGTGCGAGTGACGTTATCATGACGTCACTCACACTAGCGCCACCTGCTGAGTGAGTCATACAACTAGGTGGTTACGAACCGGTCACAGAGGAAGGACAGATCCACGACATAGTAAAGAAGAAAGAACACCACACAGGCGAACACGCACGAGAGTGTCACTCGTCAACGTCGTCTTCTTCTGCTACTGCATACCAGAACTGCATACTAGAGAAAAGCGCGTTCTGGCATGCAGTAGAAGAAGATGACGTTGACGAGTGGTTACAAACCTGTCACAGAGGAAGGACAGACCCACGGCTATAGTGAACTAGAACACACCCACGGCTTAAGGAGCTTCGCCCCTAAAAGTTTATTCATAGCGATGACGTAGGCGTCCACCCAGTTTAACGCGTGGCCAGTGGACACCCCATACATGGCATTGGGTGTCACCCTGACCTTTTTGACGTCAGTGTTGTCGTAATCGACTTTTGAAATACCCGGTTTCTCCTATGTAAACATGTTCGCAGTCTGCGCAGCTACGAAACATCTTTAAATGACAATATTTTTACCTTGCTCGGCGTTGTGTTTTTAGTTAGTATTTTAGTGCATGTCTACGAGACGGGATTCTGTTCAGCGCTTGATTTCATGAGTGGAGTTAACGAGAATGAAAATTTTGTGTTATAGACGACCACGTAGGGCAGGAAAAATGTCTAATGTGTCAATCTTTAAAGAACGCTCTTTATTTCGACCAGGACCGTGTTATAATAAAAATATATTTTCAAATTTACGCACATAAACAAAAATCAGTAACGTGGTGTGCGCCCAGAAGAAGTGCGGACTGCGGCGAAGGTTTCAATCCACAGATCCCGGAGAGAGTCCCATACGTGCAGCTGTACTTGGGCTCATCCAAGGCCATGTCGAAGATCAGCAGGATGACTCCCATGGAGGTGCCGGTCGAGTCAAGGCCAAGTTCCAGCTGCTATGCTCGCTAATATTAAGGTCCGGCGCTTTGAAGCTCTCAAGAAGACTACACAGAGCCCTTTCCTTGTCAGCGGCGCTTAAGGAGCATCGCACGGGCGGCAGTGCTTGGGGAAACCCATCGGTGCACGCGCGGGTGAAATCCAGCCTGTGGATGCCCCGTCCTGTACCTGCTGCTTAACACGTCTGGGAGCATGGCAACATTTTGACTGTGATGCTTGGCGAGGGTGGCAACGCCAGAGCACGCCGACGTGCCAACGTTGCTCGTGTTCCGGTTAGGCGGGACAGCTGCTCACGGGGTCTCTGCATCCTACTCGACCCCTCGGTCCAGGCACGACGGACGATGACGCAGCACATGACTCGACATGCAGTCGACACACACGTGGTCACGCAGCAGTCGGCCTCGCGTGTACTGTGCGATAGCATCCCTGCAATTTTACGAATTGTGTTACGGATCTGTCGGGCTAAACGCACACGCTTTATGAAAAAAAGAATGAATACTTATTCGTTTGGAAGACTAAATTATCACTGCAAAAAAGTGACGCTTGTCATATCTACACAATAGCAGGCGTGATTTCAATTGCATGCCCTATGCAGAGACGTTTTTTGATAAAGACTATATTCATGAAGTCGAGGTTTTGACTTAAGCAGAGTTTATAGCGCAGAAACGACCAACCAACAAAGAATGACCGACTGTTTTATCGCACACTCTTAATCACGTTCTGCGTAAAGTGCTAGGTACAGCCAGGAGACTATAGATCCCTTCCATCTGTGTTCCTGTCTAATAATTAGAGGCCGGGTTTTTAGGCATTAAAAAAGCTCGTTTTAGGCGCCACAAATAGGAAGGCAAAACAACGTTTTAGGCTTCCAAAATTGCAAATATAGGCGCAATAAATGCTCGCATCAATGCAAATAATTTCAAACGAAGACGTGCGCGACCTCCATCTACGACAGGAAAACAAAAATGTCATTGCTTAAGATGGCACAATGGCGCCAACAGTTGAGCATAGCCGTGCAATTGTGCTTTGTCCTGCGCGGCTCGTAGAACACGGTCTCTCCCATGTTCTACACCGTGAGTCAAGTGTCCACTGTCGAATCA
The DNA here is from genome assembly GCF_013339695.2 of Rhipicephalus sanguineus. NCBI lineage: Eukaryota > Metazoa > Arthropoda > Arachnida > Ixodida > Ixodidae > Rhipicephalus > Rhipicephalus sanguineus. The sequence continues at coordinate 200,955,627 of NC_051176.1, read as the reverse complement.
ACACAGTTCTGGGTGTCTTTTCGGCATTGCTGAGAAGGGCAGAGCAGGAGCAGATAGCCTGATCGCTAAAAGACCAGAAGGGAGGGATTCTTCCTATTGATCGGGTCGAATCGCGTAGAGCCGATTTCTCCTCTGTCAGTGAACTGGCGTAGCCAGGGGGGGGGGGGACGAAACTTTTCAGTTTCGCATATATATATACACGCACACGTTCAAATGCACGCACGAACCTACATAAAGTATGGCTGAACCCCCGCCCCCCACCAGATGACATTTTTTTTTTATTTGCTCTTCACTCTCCGCTGACGGCTCCCCGCGGTCTCCAATTTCTCGAGCCAATATATAGACATTTGTAAGCGTTTAGGCAAAAACGCCAAAAATAGGCATATATAGGCACTATAAAAAACAATATAAAAGCCCTTCTTAACCTCTAATTCATGCTCATACATCAAAGTGGTGCGATAGGAGCGCAAGGAGCAAAATAGGAATTTGTCTAATATCCGGTCTCTATACTAATAATACGTGGGTCTTTACGTCCCAAAGCAACAATATAATTATGAGAGACGCCGTACACTCTTAATCGGTCCCGCTTAATGTGCTAAATATAGCCAGGAAACCGGCCATTTTTCGTCTCGTTTTCTGGATATAGCCAGCATTTAACCAGGACCTGATTAAAAGTGTAGTGGATGGCTCCCTAAATTTGGACCATTTGATATCCTTTAATGTGCACCTAAATCTTACACGCGGGCCTTTAGCGTTCCACCTTCATCGAAATGCGGCCGCCTCGGCTGGGATTCGATTCCGCGACCTGCGGGTCAGCAGTCGAGCACCATAACCACTAGACCACCGCGGCGGGTGCGTGAACAACTCGTTAAAGGGCCCCTAAACCACTCTGAGTTCAAGGACGAGAGAGTGGTCTCTCTCTCGCCTTCACGAGCATTCCTGCAGGGCCTACCTCCTTCTCGCCACTTATTTCTTCATGGACTGTAGCTAACAATTTGCGCAGGATGTGATTAAGAGTCTATAGTGCGTGTTCCCCTTCGTACATGATTTGCGCTGTAAAGAACGCGGTCAACAATAATAATAAACTCGGTCAAATCAAGAAAATGGCATTGTTGAAGTACAGGCATATCGTGACTAGGCAAAATGAAACTGTGCGCTCATAAGGAAACTAAGCAAGTAGGCTTCCGAGTGTGTAAAAGCCGCTCTGGATAGGAGATGGGCAAAGTAGATATACTTGCTTGGTACTCAATGCGTCCGAAACTCGCCTGATCTGCCTTGAACTGAACCGGGCAGCGGATACTCGGAAAAGCAGCTGGAAAGGTTCCGAATAACTGAGAGCGACGCGCAAGAGTAAGCGTACATTCGACCGAACACAAACAGTTCTTCTCTTCATCAAGATGGCACGCGCGTATACTGTGGCAGCTTTGAAATGACTGTTAAAGACAAAGAAGAGAGATTTGCCAACAAAATGAGTTAATATTTACTAATTAGGCCGAATTTCCTCTTTCACGTTTGTGCACGTATAAAAAGTTCCGTTGCACACATTGTCTGTTATTTTTTCTGACGAAACTGCGTTTTTAGTGCGCTTTGCCTTTCTTGAATTTGAAGATATATAAATTAGATAAAAACGTAGTTCCGTAAGCAATGGGATGGAGACGTGCTACTGGTATAACGAAAAAAGTAATGATATAATATAATAATTGTTGGGGTATAACGTCCCAAAACCACGATATGATTACGAGAGACGCCGTAGTGGAGGGCTCCGGAAATTTAGACCACCTGGGGTTCTTTAACGTGCATCTAAATCTAAGTACACGGGCCTCAAGCATTTTCGCCTCCATCGAAAACGCGGCCGCCGCGGCCGGGATTCGATCCCGGTATACCTGCGGGTCAGCAGTCGAGCACCATGACCACTAGACCACCGTGGCTGGTATAACGGGAAAAGGAAACAAAACCCTCGCAGGGTTCTTTACGCATTCGCCTAAGAAGACTCGAAGGTGAAACGAAGGTGAAATCTTTTTTTCTTTCTTCTCAGTCAATGTATTGATCCTCCCCCACCCCCCTCCGACAGCTGTCTGCACCTAACGTGGTTTTGCACTGCCTCCATGATCGGCCCACCGTTGACCAAGCGACAAGGCGACGATGTCATGCTGTGACTGTCAGCAGCGCGGAGGGATTTACCTAAGGTGGTCCGGGTGCCGTGCCCCTCGGTTCTCATGCCGTCTCGGCGCGCGCACGATTTTGAGCAATCGCCATTGCGTTTATGGCAATTGTAGAGACAGCTTTGGAGTATGTATACGTATATAATTCGGTATCCTTGCGCTCAAAAACCATAACAAATAGTTAACCCAGTTGCAAAACTTCAATCGCCGCCTTGTTAAAAAAAGTTGTCCCCCCGACGCCTCCACAAAAGGACTGTGTTTTCAGACTGAACTTTTAGTATCAGTTAATTGAAGGCGATTGTAAGGTAGACGTCTATCCGTATAAAATGATTTGCTCAAAAGGCAGAGACATGCTTCCAGTATATGACTCCTTTCTCCACCCGTAATACTATTCCTGACTATTTTTCCTCTCGACAGTATATATAATCCGTCACACATCAGCGTCCTTGACACTGCACAATTTTGTAAGGGTATATTACAACAAACGCGGTGGTGTTACACAAACGCCACATGAGACGTGAGACGGCTTTTCATTCACAGACACTTGCAATGAATTCTGACTGCGAAACTGTCAAGTCGAATCGAATAACAAGAACTATAGAAAACTCAAGCGATTTCGATTCCGGTTAAAAACCGTTAAAGTCAATTTTCGCTTAATTCGATCCCGACCAAATGTCGCAGCTGGCCCCGATATGTTCGTTCCCGAATTGACACACGCCATCATAAGTCAACCGTTAGCGCCTTCCCGCGCCTGATACCGATGGAAACTCTAATCATGGCCCCAACGGCTGCAACACCAGCCTCAGCAGGGACAGTGGTAGCCGAAGTGACGCCATGTTTCAAGGCACTGTACCAACCTTGGCGCGCAGCTATATCCGCGATTTATTTCCTGACAGCTTCAGGTCATTCGGTGTAACCTGAAAAGCCATTCCGTGTAACTTTTTTCTCAATAGAACATATTTCAACAGCAAAAGCTCCACCGGACATTTCTCATAAGCCCGAATGAAGCATATAAAGGACGTTGCCGAAAAGTGCGTTCTATCGTTAGCGGCGTTCGTTATGTTGCTGACGCTGTAATGAATGCGAAATCGATCAATCTATCTATCTATCTATCTATTGATTGATTGATTGATTGATTGATTGATTGATTGATTGATTGATTGATTGAATCAATATGTTTTTATTCGCACGAGAATGAATACATGTCTGACGCCTGAAATTGCAGGGTGTGTCCAGATAAGATCGAACACGAAGTCCTAGTCACCATTCCCGATTTTGATGAAATTTGCTTCAGGTGTAGGTTTTTGACTCAGAACAACGGTTCCGAAGTTAGTTCTGTGAAAAAAAAAATTGTTTGCCTGAAAAAAATTATACAAAATTTTTGGCCACAAAAACCACATTTACACCAATTTCGTGTTTTCTCAACTTTGAGCGCACCTACCAGCAAAGTGGTGTGCTTATTGATCGCAATACCTTTTTTTCCGTCATAAAACAAGTGAAATAGGACATTATGAGTGTTTTATTGCACTTGTCAGCTAAACAAATTTTGGGGAAAAAAATCACAAAAATCACAAACATGGTAAACTGGCCAAAATACCTGTAATTCAGAAATTTATTGTTGCAGAGCCTTTAAACTGAGGATAATAAAACTCGGTACATACTTACTTTGATGTTTCCGCTTTATTTTAAAGTATTTCCTGTGGTTATCGCTTTCACAGTTATACTTCGAAGTTGTGCTAAAGAATATACGGTTTACCAAAAACGGCGAAGTTTAAAAATACTTTTCTCAAAAAGGCCATTTTTATTTTTTTTTTAAATCTCTGTGGTCAAAGGCAAAGACCTTGTCTACCATTATATGAAAAAAAAAGTGTTGCATTATTTGAGTACCCAACAAGTTATAGTACGCCGAATGTGGCATACTCGTGCCAGTGATCGCATTAAGGATTTCCAGTGATCTGATCAGTTGAGGGAAGGAAAAATTAATGAAAAGTGGAATTCATTTTTAAAAATATGACTCTTCCATCATTCGATGCTGTTTTGTGTGCCTTAGGACATTTTTTGACAGCACAAGTGAGCATGTTGGATGCCAGAGTCGCCGAGGAAGAAGGCTGAGGGTACTTTTGTCGTACGGTTATATTTTATTGGTCTGGTCTTATACGCATTCTTTTCAAGAACTTGCCGCAGGTCTCAATGCCGAAGTGCCTGTTTATCCGAAGCAACTGTTCTCGCCACGCACAACTGCAGTTCGGTGCCATGGGTCCACTTGCATTCCCACACATGCCAAGACTGAATACCAGGCCTTGTAGGAACCGAAACCCATTCTCTGGCCTTCAGCTGTCTGAAAGATTGAATATCAGCTTTTGGGGCATAAATAAATGTAATCTTTGGCAACTTAGGAGTCAGGACTTTCACTATGTCGGAAGCAGAGTTGATGGCAGATGTGGCGGGATTTCGAAGGTTGTGTAGCGTCGCCTGATGCTTCACAATGCTCCCGATTCCATCGCAGGCATTTTTTTCCATGTCCGCTAGCGGAAAATAACCACTTGGCTGATGTGTATCCGCTCTTTTTCAATTCATAAATTTGAAATTTGTTCTTGAAATGAGCTGCAGCACCGTCACTTACGTAAGTAACGTGAGCGTACACTGCAATGTGCTCTTCAAGTCACTCGTGCACCTTAGCTACGGCGTAGCATGCATGGGCCGAGTCATGGCACATGTCATCGCTTACGACAGCAAAACTGTGCACACCTTTCCGCGTCGTGGCCACACAGGTGAATATAGTGACTTGGGTTTTGCTCCAATGGTAAGATTGAATTTCGTCTGGCAGCATGACGGTCCAGTTCTCTGCAAAGTCGAAATGCAGAAGAACACTAGCTTTGCTGTATAGTCTTCTTCTCTTCACTGATTGCTGCACCTTGAGTATGCCTTATGTAATCGTGGCTTATCCACTTCTTCAGGCATGCTTGAAGGTGCTTCAAGAATGCGCTCGTAGTGGACTCTTTCTTCATGAGGTCGCCTTTCTCCCAAGCCGCATATAATATTTCTACATCTTCAGAAATTCCGAGGTCAGTCATAGTAAGAGCTCCAACCATCGGATAAGCCGAACACTCTCCAAGTTCACACTTGAAAGAAAAAGGACTGCAGAGGCAAATGTCGCGAAAGACTTCGATGCTTTTGCTTCTGACCGGAGGTTTTCTTCAATGCACATACGGCCAATTTTATGTTGGCGCAATAAACACAGACACATACTTCTCGTGTCGGCGTGGGCGTGACCCATTTCGGTCGCAAAGAATAGAACTTTGTCCGACCGATTCCAGTTTCATGGTGAGCTTCCTTAAATAATCGGTAAGTTTCACGTACAGAACGCGTCATTACACGTTTAGCAATCAACTCTTTCTTACCACCCAATACCACGCCAACGACATCCTTTTTATTTGGGCTTTGTTGGCTACAGTTGAACTCATCTTTGGTGTAGTAGCCCAGTGCTGTGTCGAGATCTTTCTGGTTTATTCTTTTTCTGGAGTAAGGGTCAGGACCAGACCACACACCATGACTTTCCTTGTGCTTCCTGGATTTGCGGATCATGTATAGCGGGTCGCTGCTGGAATGGCATGCTGTATTGTCTTGATGTCAAGCGAGTTTGGCAGCAAACTTAAGAGACGACAGCGCTAACTGGACGACTCCGAAGTTTCGAAGGCTTGCTTTAAGTTGTTCAACCAGTCTGAACAGGTATTGCAGCGTTCTGTCGATATCACAGAATGGCTTTCTACGTCCTACGCTGCTGTCAAAGTTGATCGAAGTCGCTTTTTGACAGCGTGCTCAATTTCGCCTTCTTTTCGTCTGGCGTATGACCTTCGGCATTTTCTTTTAATCATATGCGGAGGTTTTAAGGGGGAAACTTGTGCGCACTGCACATACCTGTTAAGCTCTTCAACTGCCGCTTGTTTTGGCAAGAATATTTCCTGTGACACAGATGGCTCCTCAGATCCAGATGAATGTTCATTTTCAGGTATTTCCTCCACTGGCGAAGCAGCCGCATGTTTGAGCGTGTGTTCAGGTGCAGGAGAAGTTGAAGAATCCGCATTCACTACCTTGAATCGGTTTACACAGTTTCCGCAGATGAAATCCGTTTCTTGACTACCTTCTGGCAGCTGTTGTCTTAACAGAATTATGTCCAAGTCTTTTACACAACGAAAGTTCCGCTGGTACAAAACTTTCTTCTGCAGATAGTCGGCACAAAACAGGCGTTTCTCGCTATAGTTATAGCGGCGTCGGCCATCACAGTAGAAGAGGAAACACATGCGTCTTGTTTTGAAGGCGCCGTCAGAAAAACTACTGGCGGAGCTTTTGGTTGTATATACCATACCTTGTTCGCACCTTTAAAGCTATCACCATTTACTTGCGGTCCTTATCTCATTCGTGCTTTGAACATCGGAGTCACGTGCGGGAGGAGTCCGCTTCGTAAGCAAAGCGGTACTGGTAAAACGACCACCGCCAAGAGCGCGCCTCCCGCAGGGATCGCCTGCCGCCGCGAATTATCTTCTAAAGTTCATCTAAGCGGCGGATCGCAAGACTAAGCTTCTCGCACCGTGCAGCCTGGAGGTGTGTCAGTTTTTTCTTTTTCTTGTATTCTTTTGCGGATTCTTCGTGCGCATGTCGGGTGCTATTACTACAAGACGTCCTGTTTGAGATGTAGGTTCAGTCTTGGCATGTGTGGGAATGCAAGTGGACCCATGGCACCGAACTGCAGTTGTTCGTGGCGAGAACAGTTGCTTCGGATAAACAGGCACTTCGGCAATGAGACCTGCGGCAAGTTCTTGAAAAGAATGCGTATAAGACCAGACCAATAAAATATAACCGTACGACAAAAGTACCCTCAGCCTTCTTCCTCGGCGACTCTGGCATCCAACATGCTCACTTGTGCTGTCAAAAAATGTCCTAAGGCACACAAAACAGGATCGAATGATGGAAGTCATATTTTTAAAAATGAATTCCACTTTTCATTAATTTTTCCTTCCCTCAACCAGTGTTGTAGGCGTTACTGAAAAAAAGTAACTAAATATGTTACTCGTTACACTATAAAAAAAGGAACGCGTTACCGCCCTACGTTACCTACAAAAAAATGTAACGCGTTACCGTTACCGTTACCGAAAAAAAGTAACGGACGTTACCTCTGCCGTTACTCCGCAATCATAAATTTTAATCAATGTGTCTTTGCTGCAGGAACCCGCAATAGGATCTTTTTTTAATCTCAAATTTACGTTTCACATAAAACTTAGAAGCCAAACAACGATTATACCCAAAATGCTGATTTAACGAGAATTATTTGCACAAATGTACCGGAGTTTAGCTACGTTATAGTGACTTAAAGTTGCCTGTAGAATTGCATGTGATGGCTTCTGACTCTGGCACATGGTGAAGCCATTTTTCTCAATGTGACGTTATACACACTACGAGATTCAATTATCAACGCTATCCGCAAAGAAAGCATCACTGAACTTTCAATAAGTTTACAGTAATTCTGACGGCGTGCTTCTACTAGCAAAATAGATGCGCAAATTTTGTAGTAATAAAGGAATGATTTAATGGCCGTCACGGAAAAAAATATATGTGAATATAGATTTTTGTTCACTTTAACCTATATAACCTGTTAACCTGTATAGAGTGTTCACGATCAGCCTCGTTCGCTCAGGAGTTCAATAACCAGAAACTTAACTGTAGTTTTAGATAGAAAGAAGCAATATTCATTTTAAAAAAAGTTGATAAGCCTTATCAACGTTGTAGCAACTACTATGTAGCAACTATAAAAAATGTCGCATATTTAGGCACTTTTCAAAAATAGTTTCCTTTGCTCTACAAGTTCCAAACAATGTTACTTTACTCTTTGTTGCGCATGCATGTCATACACAAAATGCCTTTGTAACGGTAATATTCACGTTTTTCATTACTGTGAACGTTCGAGAACGACAGGTAATAAAATCGGTCCCTCTGTATTGAATATGTTCGCTATTTTTTCTCGTAAAGTACCCAGCTAATAATAAAACTAGGTTCCTCTTCAGGATACTGGGTGGCATGCATAAAATACAAAATACTCAATTAAATCTAAAACATCCATTTTCGGATCCGTGACGATCTCTCGTGGAATCACCCGTTTGCGATAACCACATGCCGTGTAGCTACCTGTAAGTGTGGTTAGCCGTAACCGTAGTTAGTTTAACCGCGATTAAAGCTGTTCGTCTGACAGCGGTATTCATGGGTTTTGGTTGAAACAGAGCGACGCCAACCAAGATAGTGAGTATTTTTTTTCGTTACAAGAAAAAGTAAGACGTTTCGCGTCCCACTCGTTTTCTTTTTGAGGGTCTTCTTCCTGCCGTGGGGTCATGCCTATTCTCCATGATGTGCAGAATTCCGTTGAGGCAGACTCTCGATCGGCAGCGCACCTGTAGACCGGTTGACGTTACCGACTGTCGCCTGGATGGGTCAGGATTCCACAAAAAGCCGCTTATAGTAATTGGCTTCTAAGTCAACGACGCGGGACTTGTTAATTTCGATGCGGTGGTCTTTCACCACGCTGCGCCCAGCGAGTGTACTACTTTGTCACCCGGACTTGCGGACGTCCTATTTATGTTGCCTCTCGGAGAAGTTCTTTGTTTCCCCCGCGTACGAAGCATCACGATCAGCACATGGTATGGAGTATAAACTAGCCCTTGCACTTTTTTCTTCGGGCGGCCTGTCTCTTGGGCACGAAAAGGCGTAGGTGCCAGCAATCCACCTGCTACAATCCACTTCGACGAAAAACATGTCTGTACAGTTTCTCATGGCGGATTCCGCGGCTTTTTTAAGCTTTGTGTGGCGATGGCCCAACTTTTTCCAAAGGCAGTCGGCGCGTCTTAGGAATTGGTCCCCGCATTTTCCACAACCAAAAGTGATTCCGGCCACACTTTCTTTGTTAATGCCTGGCATGGGCACGAAAAGGCGTAGGTGCCAGCAATCCACCTGCTACAATCCACTTCGACGAAAAACATGTCTGTACAGTTTCTCATGGCGGATTCCGCGGCTTTTTTAAGCTTTGTGTGGCGATGGCCCAACTTTTTCCAAAGGCAGTCGGCGCGTCTTAGGAATTGGTCCCCGCATTTTCCACAACCAAAAGTGATTCCGGCCACACTTTCTTTGTTAATGCCTGGCAGGCCGACAGCATTCCGAGGCTGCGACAAAAGAATTCGTCGGGGCGAGCTCTGGGAAAAAGGCACCTACAGGATGAAAAAGTAACGAGTAACGTGACACCTCACGTTAATGAAAAATGTTAACGTCAGTACGTTACCCGTTACAGTTCCGAAATAGTAACGAGGACGTTACTAAGTTATCGAAAAAAGTAACGCGTTACCGGTAACGCCGTTACTTGTAACGCGTTACCGACAACACTGCCCTCAACTGATCAGAATGCTGGAAATCCTTAATGCGACCACTGGCACGAGTATGCCACATTCGGCGTACTATAGGGTACTCAAATAATGCAACACTTTTTTTCATGTAATGGTAGACAAGGTCTTTGCCTTTGACCATAGAGATTTAAAAAAAAAATAAAAATGGCCTTTTTGAGAAAAGTATTTTTAAACTTCGCCGTTTTTGGTAAACCGTATATTCTTTAGCACAACTTCGAAGTATAACTGTGAAAGCGAGAACCACAGGAAATACTTTAAAATAAAGCGGAAACATCAAAGTAAGTATGTACCGAGTTTTATTATCCTCAGTTTAAATGCTCTGCAACAATAAATTTCTGAATTACAGGTATTTTGGCCAGTTTACCATGTTTGTGATTTTTTTCCCCAAAATTTGTTTAGCTGACAAGTGCAATAGAACACTCATAATGTCCTATTTCACTTGTTTTATGACGGAAAAAAAGGTATTGCGACCAATAAGCGCACCACTTTGCTGGTAGGTGCGCTCAAAGTTTAGAAAACGCGAAATTGGCGTAAATGTGCTTTTGGTGGCCAAAAATTTGTATATTTTTTTTTCAGGCAAACAAAATTTTTTTTTCACAAAACTAACTTCGGAACCGCGTTGTTCTGAGACAAAAATCTACACCTGAAGCAAATTTCATCAAAATCGGGAATGGTGACCAGGACCTCGTGTTCGATCTTATCTGGACACTCCCTGCATTAATTGACTGTTAGCCACTCCATTTTTGTATAAGACGCCAGAAATGGACAAGCTGATCTTTCTGCTTAACACGAGATAACACATGTATTGATTTTGAGGGCAGTTAAATAGTTTTATACAATCTGAGTCCTCATATGTGTTCCATACTCCATTAGATTATTGTTCATTCTGCTGTGAAGTTGCCTTCATGCTGACTGTCGGGCACTATGACTGTTTGTAGGGGGATGTGCGCGATCGGGCACCTCGCCCTTTGCTTTCCTTCTAAAATGTATCCTACCTGTACTTTAAGCTTCAAACAAACTTCACTTCATATTTGGGGATTTCTTTCCTAAAAATTCTTCTCGCGTCATGAGCATCTGAGCTTGGGAGGAAAGGTGAAGACGCAGATTCCAAAAGGGCGCGCTTATTAATGTGCAGGTTCTCGTTAGCTTTGTGTTGCTGTTACACAACTTAATTCACCCATTGTTCAGGTCCTTTTCTTCCCCTTTGTCCTTTCAGCTTACCTTGCGTTTTTATTTTGTACGTCAGCTGTCCTTATCATCGCTGTCCTTTTACATTTCCTGCGTTTGTTTCCTCGTATTTCGTCCTGTTGTGCTCGCTTCTTTTTTTTATTGACATAAAAAATAAATGAAGGACTTTTGTGGCCATTGTTGTATACTGACGTGCCCTCTTATTTTTTGCTAGTATTCTCCTGTAGACTTTTGTTAATATTATATTTTTTACCCCGAATCACCTAAACATTCCGGTTGTTTATGGACAGGTTAGCTAAATGATGCATTATTATTATTATTATTATTTTTTTTTTGAGCAGGTTCAGGACCTGGCTGTCCTAACTGGTGCATTCTTCCTTTGCGCTTAAAAGTTCCACCCACTGCTTTCTTGCAAGTATACGTGTATGTACAAACGGGCTGGTAAAGGACCATCGTTGGCGAGGTCGGCTGAACGTAGTTAGATTGTGCGCTCAGAAAGATCGGTGAAAACACCGTCAATAACTGCGCGCGCGTGTATATATATATATATATATATATATATATATATATATATATATATATATATATATATATATATATATATATATATATTGTAACGACGTGGGATCGACGAGGACACGGAGAACGATAGGCAAACACGCTTTATCATTCAGAGAAACTGCCACGTCTTCTTCGTCCCCGCGATGGGCCAAAAACACTCGCGCTGCTTCGTTGCCGTCGCCACTGGCACATACGCGCGGCATTATTCCCCCTTTAAAAATAAACATCGCCCCGATGTTCAACGTTCAGAAAGCAAGGTAAAAAAAAAAAGAAACTGCGCAGTTAGTCACTGCAAGTATGGCTGCATCCGAAGCACGTGAACAATTACTGGCGAATGTTTTCGGCGCTTTGAGCTCTGAGAGCCGTCCGGAACAACCTCGTAGTTGACCTCACTGATGCGTCGGATAACTGTGTAAGGTCCGAAGTATCTTCGCAATAGCTTTTCGGAGAGCCCACGCCGACGAATAGGTGTCCAGACCCACACTTTGTCGCCCACGTTGTATGTGACGGGTCTGTGTCGGAGATTGTACTGTCTGGCGTCATAGCCTTGTTGTTGGTTGATTCGCAACCGGGCAAGTTGTCTAGCTTCTTCTGCTCGCTGTGTAAACTCTTCAGCGTCCATCTCATTGCCATCATTTTCGTGAGGGAGCATTGCGTCTAATGTTGTCGTAACTTCACGGCCGTAAACGAGACTGAAGGGTGTCTTCCGAGTGGTCTCCTGACGTGCCGTGTTGTACGCGAACGTGACGTAGGGTAGAATGTCATCCCAGTTCTTGTGCTCTACATCTACGTACATGCTTATCATGTCAGCCAGGGTCCTACTGAGACGTTCAGTCAACCCGTTGGTCTGGGGATGATACGCCGTTGTTTTCCTGTGAGCGGTACCACTGAGTCGAAAAACGGTGTCCAAAAGCTCGGCCATGAACGCAGTACCTCTGTCGGTGATAACTACTGCAGGAGCACCGTGCCTTAAAACGATGGCTTCGATAAAAAATCGCGCCGCTTCATGTGCTGTTGCCCGTCGCAAAGCGCCCTTCTCGGCGTATCGGGTGAGGTAATCTGTGGCGACTATTATCCACCTATTTCCGGTAGCAGACGTTGGGAAGGGGCCCAGAAAATCCATGCCGATTTGTGCAAATGGTGTTGTCGGCACTTGGACAGGCTGCAACAGACCGGCTGGCTTGACGGATGGCGGTTTGCGACGCTGGCAATCGAGACATGTCTGCACGTAAGTTTTTACGGCCGCAGCAAGTCTCGGCCAGTAATAGTGTTGCCCAATCCTCGCCAACGTCCGGGTGTAGCCCAAGTGACCAGCGGTCGGTTCGTTGTGGCAGGCGTGTAGGACCTCACGTCGAAGCGACGAGGGAACGACGAGTAAGTAGCTGCTGCCAGTAGGTGAGAAGTTCTTCCTATAAAGTACGTCATTGCGCAAGCAGTACGACGTCAGCCCCCTTGCGAATAATTTCGGCACGCTACTGGTTCGTCCTTCCAGGTAATGAATAAGCGGTAGCAGTTCAGGATCGTCCCGCTGCTGTTGTGAAAAAGCGGCAGTGTCAACGACGCCCAAAAAGGCCGTGTCGTCGTCGTCTTGGGCTGCTGTCTCAACAGGAGACCGAGAAAGACAGTCGGCATCGGCGTGTCGTTTTCCTGATTTGTAAGCAACAGTGAAGTCGAATTCTTGGAGCCGGAGACTCCATCGTGCGAGACGGCCGGATGGATCTTTCAGATTAATTAACCAACAGAGTGAATGGTGATCGCTGAGAACGGTGAACGAGCGACCGTACAAATACGGACGGAATTTCAGAACTGCCCATACCATGGCGAGGCATTCTTTCTCGGTCGTAGCGTAGTTGGCTTCTGCTCGGGACAGCGTCCTACTGGCATAGGCGATCACCTTTTCACTGTTGTCCTGCCATTGTACGAGCACTGCTCCAAGACCCACGTTACTAGCGTCGGTGTGCAATATCGTCGGCGCGTCTTCATCGAAGTGGGCGAGCACGGGAGGCGTTTGCATGCGTTGACGAAGCTCGTGAAATGCCCGTTGCTGGTCTTCGCCCCATGCGAAAGGGACGTCTTCCCTGGTGAGCTGTGTCAATGGCCATGCGATGCGCGAAAAATTGGCAATAAATCACCGATAGTAGGCACATAGTCCCAAAAAAACGTCGCACTGATTTTTTGTCTGATGGGGTAGGAAATTTCGCCACGGCAGCAATCTTATCCGGATCGGGTCGGATCCCCTGGCTGCTGACGACGTGTCCGAGGAATTGAAGTTCGTGAAAGCCAAAGTGGCATTTTTCAGGTTTCAATGTAAGACCGGCTACGCGTATTGCTTCGAAAACTGCTTCCAGTCTTCTTAAGTGTTCATCGAACGTAGCAGAAAAGACAATCACGTCATCGAGGTACACCAGGCAGGTTTGCCACTTAAGTCCTGATAGTACAGTGTCCATTAGACGCTGAAACGTTGCTGGCGCCGAACACAAACCGAAAGGAAGAACCTGAAATTCATAAAGTCCGTCGGGCGTGACAAAGGCGGTCTTCTCACGGTCTCTCTCATCCACTTCAATCTGCCAGTAGCCGCTTTTCAAGTCCATTGACGAAAAGTAGCGTGCGTTACGTAGTCTGTCCAGGGAATCATCAATGCGCGGCAGCGGATACACATCCTTCTTTGTGATCTGGTTGAGCTTCCGGTAGTCGACGCAGAAACGCAAGCTGCCGTCCTTCTTTTTTACGAGTACTACAGGCGATGCCCAAGGACTGTTAGATGGCCGAATAACGCCATCTTCCAGCATCGTTTTCACCTGCTTTTGAATTGCATCACGCTCCTTTGGGGCAACACGATAAGGATTTTGCCTGATGGGTCTGGCGTCATAATTTATGATGATGCGGTGCTTTGTGAGCGGCGTTTGACCAACTCTTGAAGTTGATGAGAAGCAGCCGTGGAACTTGTGGATCAGCGCGAGAAGGCGGTCTCGCTCGACGGTCGATAACGTCGGACTAACGTCAACAGGTGTCGGTGTAGTGATAGGAGACGCTGCCACCTCCTCCACTAGATGGCAATCCTCAATTTGCGCGAGTTCGTCGAAATAGGCAATGGCAGTGCCTCTAACAATGTGTCGGCGTTCCTTGCTGAAATTCGTCAACAAGAGGTCAGCGCGTCCATCGATCACATTGATGACAGCCCTGGCAATAGAAATGCCGCAAGTTAATGCTAGCTCATTGATGTGTTCAGCGATGCCAGTGCCGCTCTGCAGGCTCTCGCAGTGCACGGGTACGAGGCAGCAACTCCGCGGCAGCAGTATGACGTCGTCGCCGGCGATACGTAATCGAGGTCGTTGGTTTTCCTCATCATTAGCAGTGCCCCAGGTTGTAGCGAACGTTACGCTCCTGTCGCGGATGTTAATCACAGCCCCGTATTCGCGCAAGAAATCCATTCCCAATATGAGCTGTTTACAGCACTCATGAAGGATGACGAGGGTGGCGACGAAGGTGGAACCAGCGATTAAGAGTCGGGCCGTGCACTTTCCAACAGGTGTCATTAACTGACCTCCGGCAGTTCTTATATTGGGTCCGTACCATGGCATCTTTACCTTCCTTAGTCTGTCGGCTAGCTGTAGGCTTATTATGGAAAAGTGAGAGCCAGTGTCAACAAGAGCTGTCACTTGATGGCCGTCAATGTGGACGACGAGGTCAGCGCTGACGACGTCGGTTACATCGGCAGCTGGCGCATTCGTCGTATTCGTCGGTGTGCTCGTCGTCTTCGGCTTCGGCGACTTCGAGTCGTTCGTCTGTAATGGGGGCTGTTCGGAATTTCGATGATTGGCAACCCCACCCCCGGAGGTCGCTGCGTCTAGTTTCCACGACGCGGGCTAGGGGACCTGCCCCTAGTGACGTCGGCAAAACTGCGACGATTCGGTGAACTGTACCGCGCAGGAGATGGAGAACGTGATCGGGGCATCGCTGGATTTTGTGGCGGTATGTCGAGAGGAGCGTCGTTGTACGTGCGTCGACCGTCATGCGTCGCGTAATCAGGGTGGGGAGGAAGTCTCGAGTATTGAGCGTCGCGATAACGGCAAACTCGATAGACGTGCCCTGCCTCGCCGCAATGAAGCACACCGGTCGACGGTCAGCGGTACGCCACAAATCGGTTTTGCGACGCTGGTAGTTCAGTGAGGATTCTCCATTGAACCACGTTGCGGTGTTTGGATGTCGGCCATACGGCATTCTTCGTGGCGGCGAGATCGGCGAGGTTGGGAGAGTCGCCGGCGATGAGATCGGCTGTGCGAGGGTTTGTGGTGGTCTAGGCATTGGAGCCGGCGGCGTCGAAGGTGCGATGACTGGGCGTCGGACAGCATCAGCGTAAGTAAGATGCCGCGGCACATCACAATAGCCGGGCGATGAAAGAGCCTGACGGACCTCATCCCGGACAACATCAGCGACAAAAGACAATGCCGGCGCCGGTTCTGGTGGAATTAAACCAAGCTGCCGAAGCTCCTCTCGCAGAATCTCCCGGATGACTTCACGTAGAGGCTTCTCGTTGCTCGCAGTCATAACAGAAGTACTCGCTACAGAGTTGATCATGTTGTCATGCAGGCGGTACCGTTGCTGTAGAGCCCGTTCGATCGCTGTGGCTTCTTTGGTGAATTCAGCTACTGTCGTTGGTGGATTTCTCACAAGCCCAGCAAACAGTTGCTCCTTCACTCCTCGCATGAGATACCGTAACTTCCTCTCTTCCGGCATCTCGGGGTCTGCCCTACGGAAAAGACGGGCCATGTCTTCGGCGAACATAGCCACGCTCTCGTTTGGTTTTTGGATGCGGGTTTCCAGGAGACGTTGTGCACTCTCCCTTCTGTCGACACTAGTAAAAGTGTCTAGCAGCTGGGCGCGGAAGTCGTCCCAAGTAGCCAAGCTTCTTTCCCGGTTGATGTACCACGTCTGAGCGTTGTCCTTCAGGTAGAAGTAGACATTCGAAAGCTTGGCTTCTGGGGTGGCCCATTGGTTGTATTTCGCACAACGCTCGAACTGGTCCAGCCAGTCTTGGGCGTCTTCATAGGCTTCACCATGAAAGCACTCAGGAATCATAGGATTCTGCAGTGTCAGGTGCGATGGAGCTGCAGTGGCCATGGTTGAAGGAGGCAAGCGATTGCTGGAATTTTCTGACAGGGGGTTGAGCTCGGGCGCCAGGCCTAACAGACGGCGACTGAATCGGTGGACCGGTGTTTCGACGCGTGGTGGCGATTCCGGGCTCGATTGTCGGCTCCGCGAAGGAGTGCCAAGCATGAAGCTTACCCAGCACCTCCACCAGTGTAACGACGTGGGATCGACGAGGACACGGAGAACGATAGGCAAACACGCTTTATCATTCAGAGAAACTGCCACGTCTTCTTCGTCCCCGCGATGGGCCAAAAACTTGATTGATTGATTGATTGAAGCCTTTCACTATTGGCACATACCCACTCTGGGGGATTGGCCAAGAAAAATTATGGTATCCTATGGATGATAACTACATTAATTTTTTCCTCCCTATTAGTAAAGTAGAAAAAAAAATGCGAAGATAAAGAGCAATGACATTGCAAAATGTATTATAGCCTATGAAGGATAATTACATTCATTACAATTTTGATCCGACCAGACAGCTGAGTTTATCTGATCCAACCCAATTTGACTCTACGCCTTACTTTTAATCACATTTTATAATTATGTCGCGGGCCAAAAACACTCGCGCTGCTTCGTTGCCGTCGCCACTGGCACATACGCGCGGCAATATATATACATATATATATATATATATATATATATATATATATATATATATATATATATATATATATATATATATATATATATATATATATATATATCCGTTCGAAAATGCCGAAGGCTCTGTCAGTGTTACCTCGTAACCATTCCATGCTTTGAATAATAAATTAATTACGAAAAGTCATTCAACATCGTCATTCTCCGAAGTGTCACACACACTCGTACCCGTTTAATCGTTATCGAGGTATTACGGCCAGTCGCATCAAAAGCAACGCCGTATGTGTAAAAAATGGCAGTATTTATACGAATTGACCGATACAAGGAGCATTTTCCACGCTTGAATAGTACAGCAATTTTTGCCAGGTGTCTTGAGAAACACCGTGTCGATGCCGAGCTTTGTAACAATTTTCGAGATTTAGAGAGGGGGATTGTTTTTTTTTTCTTTCGAGTTTTCGTTAAATCCTCGCGGCCTTCTATACGAGACTCAGCTTTGTATAAACAGCGAAGTGCAATCAGTGATCGGTTGATCTTTTTTCCACTTGTGGCCGCCAGGAACATGAGGATATTTTTGCACCCCATGTAATTCCGACATTATCCGCTTCCTGGACAGCATTGTTCTTAGAGCACAACCTGTTCGGCATGCAGCGCTGCTCCCTTTGGCATCCGGATAACAAACGCCCGTCGACTCACTGCATGCGTGCGTCATTTGTAAACGTGGGGAATGACGTTGTCTGGCAATACATAGCCCGATAGCTGCTATTGTTGGGAAAATGTAGCTCTAACGTCGCCAGTGCTTCGCGCCGCCACGTTTACGAGAGCTAATCATGTATCGTTTTTTTCTGTTTCTTCAGCGTGCGTAGCACGCCTGCGTAATCACGCTTTTGTGATTTGTTGACGTGCTTTGGGGAGCGTCGATATCAGCAAACTGACCCCACACTGCGCTGCTGCGGTTGACCAAAACGTCCTCCTCCGTATGTAAAGATAACCACTTGCGCATGATAATGCCTCGCGCAGCGCACTCGTTTATATCGTGGACCCACTACAGACGGCAGCGCGAGCGTCGGGCCGCTTAATTCTTGTATTTTTTACTCGGAGCAGCTCCTACAACTATGTTTGTGTGATGGTTGAGTAGATCGAATAAGAGCGAATAAGTCAATACCGATGCAGCAGTGTGGAGTTATTCGCGTCTTATACGAGAAAATATGCGACCTCCACCTGCCCCCGTGCTCTTGAGAAGCGCGATATCCCGCATGAGTTGGCCGCTTTCGTGTTCAACGTCGCTAATACAAAACACTTTATTCTGCTATTTCAGTCTTGACACATTCCAAAGGACGTGCGGCTTTATCTGCGCCGAATCTACTCTAGGGTTCGCACCTTGAACTACAACGCGGTTATACACGGGATCATGTGTATATGCGCCTCTTGCGTGCGATAATAACGTTTCTGCGAGACACTGGTATCAATAAATTATATTAATTATGCATGTTCCATGTGTGGTTTGGAAATGTGGTGCGTATATGTGGAGTGTAACCACGCGTATTATTTAACCACACGGTGAAATTTTTTGCTAGATCATGGGATTGCTGGTGAGGCCATTTCATTTGCTTCAACTGCAGGAATCTAACAGCTAATAAAGTGCCAAATAATAATAATAAGAGGAGGAATATCGAGGATGATGATGATTTTTATTTCTTCAGCTTTTACGGAAATGTCTTAAGGGAGCTTGGCAAGGCCAGGAAGCCGTTCGACAAAGCAGTGCACGTAGAAAATAAACGGCAAATTGAATAGAACCAACGCGCAACATAGTTCCCAACGAAGTTGTCCGGCGCATGCTTACTAAGTGTGGAGCACTTTCGGGGCCCGGCCTGGCGTATGCTGTCGTATGCTGTCATCGTATGCTGTCATGGCTTGGTGTAACGCAAGCAAAACCAAGCAGAGCATAGCCGCCTGCAGCATATATTGAGCGCGCGCTCGCGCCAAGGAGAAGTCTTCTTCCTCTTGTTCTTCGAGCGCCTTGATAATGATAAGTGCGGAGCACTTTGGGGTCCTGTGCTGTCGTATGCTGTTGTCGCTTGGCGTAACACAGGCAAAACCACGTATAAAGATAGAAAAAAAAGAGGAAGCAAGTGAGAAATAGAAAGAGAGAGAAAGAAAGGGAAAAAATTGAGGAAAAAATATAGAAAGACCAAGGAAGAGAAATAAACAGATAAAGAGAGAGGAAGAAATGAATAGAAATAAAGAGAAACAAATACAGAAAAAAACGGTAAAATAGAAAAAGAAAGAAAGAGAGGAGGAAGAAAGATAAAACCGAAGGGAAACAAAGAAGACTGCCCAGCTCCGCGCTTCCTTCAGGCTTGGCACCCCCTAGGCCCCTAGTGCGAAGCTGCGTTAATATTTTTTTTGTTTACCAATTCTGCCGTTCCGTGCAGTGATAAGGGTGCCGGCTGGCCGGCTGGCGGTTGCGTGATGATGTTAAACAAACTCTGCAGCTGAGCATGTTCTAAATTATGAAAGCAGAACATCCTACAGGAAAGAAAAGGGGTCAAACTGCCAACACGTGAGATGTGAAAATGGCAACTTTTTTTCGCCTAAAGCTGCTTCGATAGAATCGAGCGCAGAGCCACCGAGCAAGCGGTTGGCGCTCCCTAACTTTGCGGTGTATGAGTGGGTATACAACACATTTATAGAGTCAGTCAGGAAAATTAGACCTCGAGCCACCTTTTGAATTGCCATGACAACGTCAACAGAACCCGTGAGGTATACGTTGGACTCTCGCACTGACATAATAGAGGGGTGTCGGACCCCCCCCCCCCCCCCACACACACACACACACACACACACAAGGAAATTCTGGCTTTGCCATTGATTTGAAGACGCGCAACCAGCGGTCGCTCACTACAGGAGCTGTAAGAAGCGAGTGAGTACAATGACAGAGAACGCTCAGCACTGATTTGACTGTTCGTCTTGACCATATACGATACAGCCAGCGCAGGAGATCCGCTCTCACGTGAACTCAAGACCAAACATTTCCCTTTGCTGGGTTAATTATAGACATCCCGCTTCATTCGTTTTTTCGCACAACTTTTATTACATGGCGCCTCAAAATTTTTATGCAAACAAAGCGCGGAACCGTCCGAGGCTTTGCGCGGCGTTATGTCTGGTCCTCCGCGTATAGATATATGGCGCGCACATTGCGACGGAGTAGCATGGACGCCTACGCTCATTGCCCTCTGGCACGCACAGGTGCGCCGCTTGGTATGTCGCGACTCGCAAGCAGTGCTCGCAAGTGCCGCTAGCGCTGTTGTCGCTACATCGTGCTGTGGTCGGCGAGCCGATGCGGCTGTTCGCGTCGTGAGTCACACCGAGACGGAACCGCACGAGCGTGAAAGAACAAAGTGGGGCCATCTAGCAATTGCGCCACGAGTCTGCGGCACGCTTGCCGATGCGGTTTCGCGCCTGCGTGGGCGGTATCTCGTTCTGCCCAGAGAGGGCGCACAGGCGTGCGGAAAAGCGCCGCTCGCTGCGTTGAGAAGCCACGGTGGATATAGAAGTGATAAAAAACAAAACTAAAAACTAGGAGTGTCCCAGAGCGCTCGGAAACGCGCGCGCGCTCTGAAAAAAACAAAACGCGGGGAGTTTCTCCGGAGAGCACGCAAGGGAACCAGTCGCCGGCCGGCGCGCAGCTTTCTGGGAGCGAGCGACCATCTCGAGAGTCTAAAATCGCACTTGGCAGAACCTCGAACGGACACCGATTATTGGGCAGCAGCGATAAGCTACTTCGCCTAACATCCGCACAACGCTGCTAGTCCCCCAGCATTTCATTGTACAGCCAGGTCGGCTTCTTTTTAACGCTTTTCAGTCAAGATGTCGCACACCGTGATGGTGACGAGAATGACGACCACGAGCAGCTCGCCGATGGTGATCAACACGGGATACGCCTGCAATATCCAGGGGGCCCTCAAGGTCCTCGAAACGGTGAGTGCTGGCGGCCTTTGAAGCGTCTGATTGAATAATTTCAATGTGTACTTGAATGCTGAACGAAATTGAAACACATTTGGGCTAAACGTCGCTGTAGTGAGTTGCTCATATACTGAATGAAGAAAATTTATTTCGCTCAATCCGTGGTACCGCGTTAGTTATCAACACATATATATGACAGCGAAAGTTAAGAGGAGAGCCAGTGGGTAAACTTTAAGCTATATGAAACCCGAAACCAATCGCGCAGGAAGAACAGGGGTCACGTGTCGGGGCGTGGCTGTGAGAGATCTGCTGCCTGTCAAAACAAGACTGCATGATGACGCTGATAGGGATCGTGCTTTGGCCAGGATTCTGGGTATCAGCGACGCAGTGAGCCCATTGTGGCAAATTAGATCGTCGTGAGTTGTGGGCGCGTCATGGGTGGCATAGGAAAGGTCAAGTGAAGCGTCAGACGCAACGGAGCAGCGGCCGCTCGTCTGCTTCCATTTTTAGCAGACGAAAAGTGGAGCGCGCCACGGGCGCGCGCGCACACTCTTTCGGACAGATGCCATTGATTCGCGATGCTCCCGGGTCCCAAACAAGCATCGCCCCCATCCCACAGGCTTGTGCGAAAGTAGTGGCCCGCGCGCCGGTGGCGTTCGCGTTCAATTTCGGGTTTACACGAGGAGCTTCGCTATTCAGTTTGCATTATAAACGCAACTCTTGCATCGTTATTGCACCTCGCGCTTGTTTTGCACAAACGTGCAGTCCCAAGCGCGCTGTCGCTTGAGTTCAGTTTTGCTGCAGTCGTTTGACGGCTTTCATTGTGACAGAAATGAACGGGTTCGCAGCGGGAGCCGCAGTCATGCATTTGCGTTTGTTGTTTTAACCGTGACTCATCACTGTTCTTGTTTTGCCTTAATTGTGATCACACCGGGACAAAGGCTACCTTTTACGGAAAAATAATAGTACTGTTGCTCTAGCAGCAAACCTGGCCAGTACAAGCAAAATGTGTAGGATATCTGTTGTTTTTGCAGGCGCGCTCTTACAGTGATATCCTTGCGGTGACTCATTTCGCGGCGCGCTCGCCGGCTCGTGCTTTATGGCATTCCTAGTGTGATAGGCGCGTCACGCCAGTATTTTGGAAAGCATGCCAGCGCATAGGGAAAGGGGAAAAAAAACCTCTCTTATTTTTACGATACTGAAAGACTGGCGCAAGGAAGCAGTTGTACACTGGCTCAAACAGCTGGTTCCTTTGTGTTTGCTTTTTTTAACTCCCGTGTTTGGGAATTTGTCCCGCAACTGGGACTTCTATTCGACGAGCATGCATGGAATTCATGATTACAAGTGAGCTGTAGAGCTCTAATCGTGATTGATGGAAGAAACGCAACATTGGGTATGGTGCCTCGTTATACACTATGTTTTTACTATGAGCTTTTATAATCTGTGCCGATGCAAAAATGCATAATTTACCAAATAAAGAGACTCACTGTAAATGCTCTTTGGATAGATGTATAGCTACTGGCGCATGCTCGTGGCATTGGTGGTGGGCGTGTCACGTTTTGCAATAGTTTTATCGGTGTAGGCTTCTTTCCGTGGCGGTTTCCCTCTGCGGAGTTACGTCATTTCCTTTTCGAGCGGGGGCGGACACCCTCCCTTGGTAGGTGTCGAGCACAGACGGAGAAGATTAAAGAGCGGCGTTTCTGGTCGCTGACCATTCAAATGGATGAATATGCCCATGCCTACGAACTCGTTTGTTCTGTTCATTTCTCTGTCATTCTCTCTCTTTCCCATGAAAGAAGGAGATATGAAGGGGAAACGAGCAACACAGGATACGTTAAGTGAATTCGCTCTGTGCACAATAGACGCGTAAGACAAGGTATGCGTAAGCGTCTTTGGATATGTGGTAAACAATAAAACAGACCCTTTGGGGGGAGTGTGATCTTTTAATTTGGTGATGCGCGCGCGATCGAGGGCACACCAGGAAAAAAATAAAGGGGTAAAAAATAGGAAGCCATTGAGAGGTATTTAATAATTAACACTAAACACTTTCTCAATACTTATCATGATTTCGAGGATGGGGGGAGGGGGGGGTTGAAGTTAGATGTATAATTATTACTGGCACATATCTGTACAATGTCTGACCGGTTCACCCGCGTTTATCCTATAGCTCAAGGTAACGCCATCGGAGGTGACAAATTTTGAGGGAATTCCGTGACATTTTTATTGCACTAGTGAAGAAGTAAGAATGAAACATTCGATCTCTAATGAGGCCAACCGTTTGCGTCAAGTGATAGGAGACCGATAACAAAGATGGCCGGAACATGGCGATGACACGATGTCCACACTTATGTATATGCCGATGACATCGCATTTTTTTCATCAGCAGGTGATATTTACGAACTGTTCCAAATATTGCAGTCATACTTGTCAGCACTAGAAAGCTGGCTTGATAGTATACATCTACATTTGAATGTCAGTAAATGCGCCGTGCTAACATTTCCATTAAAAGACCCTATCCACATGTCACTTTCCTATCATCTCGAGCCTATTCCACAAGTAGAGAAAGTAAAATATCTCGGTGTCATATATGACCGATCTATGACGTGGAAGGCGCATATTGAAAACATCGCAACAAAGGGTGTTCGAGCAGTCGGACTATTAAGGAAGATCAGTCATTGCCGATTAGGTATGAGGAGACATACACTTATATCAATATACTGCATGTATGTTCGTCCAGTGCTTGAATTCGGGTGCATCTTATACGCTGGGGCTGCTGCTTACAAGCTTCATCCTCTTGTAGTTCTCGAGAGACAAGCTTTGAGATTATGCCTAGGTCTTCCTAAATTTGTTGCAATAAAGGTCCTGTATATGGAAGCTAGACTCCCCTCACTTGCTACCCGGTTTAAATTGTTAGCAGTACAGGCATTTCTAAGGCTGTATGAATCCTCCGTTAGACGTTCCGAAACAGTTTTTATTGCACGTCCTGACTTGTATTTTGGATTATATTGGCCGCGATTTAATAAGCCCCAAATTTTAGTTATAGAAAGCCTTCTTGACAAAATAAACGTTCAAATTAATGATCTGTGTATAATCAGTAATAGTAACAACTCTATTAAAATACAGTTTGATGACATTTTTCCAAAAAATGCAAAACTAATGTCATACCGATTATTGCACGATATATTAAGTGATTACCTGGAGCATATGCCAATTAAGACAGTGATAGCGACGGATGCTTCCCAAAATGAAGAAAAATGTGGAATTGGAATTTTCTCTCCTACTCTAGACTGGTCGTTTTCACTTCGCCTTCCAGATTTTGTGCCCATCTTTGTAGCAGAATTTTTAGCCATCAGTCTAGCCTTACGTAAATTAGAAGCATCAATAAGCTCCGCAATAATTTTGACGGACTCACTATCAGTATGTTCCTCCCTCACGGCAAACGAGGACTCGTATGTTTTGGATGCGTTCAAATCATTAGTTCCACTGCACATAAAGTTCATCAAATTAGTGTGGGTTCCTGGGCATAAGGGCATATTTATGAATGAAATGGCAGACGCGCTAGCCAGGTCATCATTGAATGGCCCGGTAATTCAGGTATTGCCCGCATCCAAATTCATTACAGGTGCTAGATTTAGGAGGAAAATGATGTTAGAAGAATTTTCCGCACCGTCATTAACGACCATATTAGAATTCCAGCATTTAAATCATCAGTGGAATAGTAAAGTATGTCAATCACGAGCAATAGAAGTCGCAATCACAAGACTACGTTGTCAAACTCCCTATCTAAATTTTTATCTACACAGAGCTGGTCTGGCAGCATCGCCTAATTGTCCTTTTTGCGGAATACATGAGACAACGAAGCACTTTCTCATTTCCTGCAAGAGGTACTCTACCTTGCGCAAAAATACCTTAGGTGTTGTTTTCCGTCTGCTTAGATTAGAATTAAATGAACAAAATGTGCTGTCTTTCGGGGCTTTTTCTCTGGGCCACAGTGACGGGAAGATTGCTGATGCATTGCAGGAGTTTCTTAAAGGTTCAAAAAGATTTAGATTGTAAAATTTACCTTTCCAAAATATTATTTCTATTTTTCCCCAAAATTATCGGTTTTATTGATTCAATTCTATTCTATATTATTATTAGTAGTATAATTTTAACTCTAATTCATTTATACTTCTTTCGTATTAATTAAACAAAGTTTGAACTTCAATTTCAATTTTTCCTTTAAAAACTAACCGGTTCTTGGCCAATCCCCCAGTGTGGGTATGAGCCACAGCTTCCAGGCTCTACTCTACTCTACTCTACATGCATGTGTCATGCCCTTTGTGTGGATATAGCAGTGCCGGGAAGGACGGCGCCAGACGATCACTTTATCGGTCCGTGGCAAGTACAAGAGGCACCGATTCAGTTGATTGGCACTTTATCAAAAGCTGTCGTTTAACGTGACAAAAAAAAAAAAACCCTTACATGTATACTTAAGTTGGGTTCAGCAAATACTTCAAGCACCTTCCTTGAAAAAATCGCAGCAAAAAATTTATTAGTTTTCCGGCGTTGCATTATTCGTGAGGTGCATGGTGGACGTGATCAATTTTGCAATAATCGCGAGCCAAGTTTTCTTAATTACCTACTTATTAATGCTTTCATTTGCGCTGCAATTGCAGAGTTGAAGTCGTGTGAGTTTTATTACCTGCGAGGGACGCCGTATATTGGGTGACTCCGGTTTAATTCTGGCCATTCAAGCGGTTCTAAATGCGCTAGTGCTCGCGCGAGTGCTCTCGCATTTCGCCTCTCTTTAGATGCGGCCGCTATCGTCGGTATTGTACCTGGGACCTGGAGCTGAGCAGCGCAGCGCGATAGCTACTACACGCACTGCTTTGGGTTACAACAGAACCGCGGGTTTCCCCTACATTCCAAACACTGACACCAATAGTTAGTGCAGCACTAGGAGGAGTGCCATTTGCGGAAAGCGTTAGCAGCGGCGCGCAAACAACTCGCGCTTAACTGTCGGGCGGCATTCCGCCATTGTATGGCTGGCCCGTTTGACACAAGGGCACGTTGGTCCGGTTACGGCGCAAGGACGCGAAACAAAGGGGCTCTGGTGCGGTATTTTGGATCGTCAGAGGGAGCCCGTGATGACGAGCTTACGTGGTTTAACGATAATAGGGTTTTCATGTTTTAGCAGTAATAGAGCAATATCTTATGGGGAGTCTAAGTTCTTGATGTGCTGCTCAAGAAAATACGCGCACAAGAAATAACGGGGAAGACCATGAGCGCTGACTTTTAACAGCGCCAACTTTTTAAATGCGAAGCATTTCTTAGCGAACTTCTGCGACTTTGAGCGTATCTATCTATCTATCTATCTATCTATCTATCTATCTATCTATCTATCTATCTATCTATCTATCTATCTATCTATCTATCTATCTATCTATCTATCTATCTATCTATCTATCTATCTATCTATCTATCTATCTATCTATCTATCTATCTATCTATCTATCTATCTATCTATCTATCTAGCCGCCTACGACTTTGTGCTCTCCTCGTCGCTTGGTTAATCTAGTGTACACCAAAATTGGTATGGCGTAACATGACTGTATGAAGAACATAAATGACAAGTCGTAACATGAAAATCATGACACGCATGTCATGTACAGCATGAGTTACGTGCCACGCTCATGGTACGCTGGCGGCCGTTTCGCTAGCTTGATCTACCCCGAAATTGGTATCTTGCGACGGGACTGTGTGACGAACATAACATACGAGTTAACATGAAAATCATGACACGCATGTCATGTACAGCATGACTTACGTGCCACGCTCATGGTGCGCTGGCGGCCGTTTCGCTAGCTTTATATACAGCAAAATTGGTATCTTGCGACGTGACTGTGTAACGAACATAAATAACACGAGTTAACACAAAAATCATGACACACATGTCATGTACAGCTTGACTTACGTGCCACGCTCATGGTGCGCTGGCGGCCGTTTCGCTAGCTTGATATACACGGAAATTGGTATCTTGCGAGCTGACTGTGTGACGAACATAAATAACACTAGTTAACATGAAAATCATGACGCGCATGTCATGTACAGCATGACTTACGTGCGACGCTCATGGGGCGCTGGTGGCCGTTTCGCTAGCTTGATATACACGGAAATTGGTATCTTGCGACCTGACTGTGTGACGAACATAAATAACACTAGTTAACATGAAAATCATGACGCGCATGTCATGTACAGCATGACTTACGTGCCACGCTCATGGTGCGCTGGTGGCCGTTTCGCTAGCTTTATATACACCAAAATTGGTATCTTGCGACGTGACTGTGTAACGAACATAAATAACACGAGTTAACATGAAAATCATGACACACATGTCATGTACAGCATGACTTACGTGCGACGCTCATGGGGCGCTGGTGGCCGTTTCGCTAGCTTGATATACACGGAAATTGGTATCTTGCGACCTGACTGTGTGACGAACATAAATAACACTAGTTAACATGAAAATCATGACGCGCATGTCATGTACAGCATGACTTGCGTGCGACGCTCATGGGGCGCTGGTGGCCGTTTCGCTAGCTTGATATACACGGAAATTGGTATCTTGCGACCTGACTGTGTGACGAACATAAATAACACTAGTTAACATGAAAATCATGACGCGCATGTCATGTACAGCATGACTTACGTGCCACGCTCATGGGGCGCTGGCGGCCGTTTCGCTAGCTTTATATACACCAAAATTGGTATCTTGCGACGTGACTGTGTAACGAGCATAAATAACACGAGTTAACATGAAAATCATGACACACATGTCTTGTACAGCATGACTTACGTGCGACGCTCATGGGGCGCTGGTGGCCGTTTCGCTAGCTTGATATACACGGAAATTGGTATCTTGCGACCTGACTGTGTGACGAACATAACACTAGTTAACATGAAAATCATGACGCGCATGTCATGTACAGCATGACTTACGTGCCACGCTCATGGGGCGCTGGCGGCCGTTTCGCTAGCTTGATCTACCACGAAATTGGTATCTTGCGACGGGACTGTGTGACGAACATAAATAGAATACGAGTTAACATGAAAATCATGACACGCATGTCATGTACAGCATGACTTACGTGCGCTCATGGTGCGCTGGTGGCCGTTTCGCTAGCTTGATATACACGGAAATTGGTATCTTGCGACCTGACTGTGTTACGAACATAAATAACACTAGTTAACATGAAAATCATGACGCGCATGTCATGTACAGCGTGACTTACGTGCCACGCTCATGCGGCGCTGGCGGCCGTTTCGCTAGCTTGATCTACCCCGAAGTTGCTATTGCGCGACGTTACTGTGTGACGAACATAAATAATAGGAGTTAACATGAAATGCATGACACGCATTTTCCTCAGTGACATACAAGACGATGTATGCAGCTCTTTGCTGGCTGCTTCGCATTACATCGATTCCCACAATGCGTGGGATCTGCCGGCTTCTTTTTTTTTCGTTCTACGTCACAAGTGCTTGTACTTCCTGAGGCTTACGAGTTCTCGTCTTATATACACTATTTTTTGTGTCCACCATAGTTCAATAAATTTATGCGATTTGTTAGTCTAATGTAATTCCTAAATTGTGATAAACGCCGAGAAACATTTAACACTGTCCATATTTATATTTTTTTCCTCTATGCCTTCTAGGAAGGTTTTGCCCTTAAAATCTGGCGATGCATGCAGTTTCGGCACACTAAACTTCCAAACCGGCATTGATAATAAAAAACGTTTGGGAACATCAAGGCTTTAGGTTCCTGTTATTTTCGTTTTCAGTTTGTACCAGAGCTTGAAAATGACGTCTCGACATTTCGACTTTCTTTCTTTCTTTCTTTCTTTCTTTCTTTCTTTCTTTCTTTCTTTCTTTCCTTCTTTCTTTCTTTCTTTCTTTCTTTCTTTCTTTCTTGCAAGTCGGCATAACCAAATAATTAAGTTACGAACGCAGTCCCAGAAGTATACCATTCCCAAAGTCTGGTAAACATAGCTGCCGCGCCGTGGGAGCAGATGCGTCAGCTGTCGAACTGCGGGGTCAAGCTCCTTATTCTACGGTGCAGTGTTCGTTGCAGGCAGGCGACGAGCCGTCGCCGGGGGAACACGGCCGGACCGCTCTTTTCTTGCGGCTCGATCGATACAAGGCAGGGACAGCGCGATGCATGTTCGTTGTGAAAAAGCGATCGACGACGCCGTCTCGGAGGAAGCTTTTCTGTGCGGGACCTCCCGCCCGCGTTCTCTGCCCGCTTGCGCTTTCTCCACGTGTCGTAAATGCACCCCGAATATGTCATTTTTCGGAGGGACGCCGAGCGTCGATTGATTGGCAGGCCTGCATTTCGCATTTCGTCTTCTGGCTGCTCTAATTCTATACTTCTGCAGCTACATTATTATTGCCTTTTCAAGCGGCGGCGAGCTTGTTTTTGTGGCCTTTTGCGTGTTTTCTTCGTGCAGTTATTGGGGATAGATTATGATATGATACATATAAATGATAGAGGTATGATAGACTAAATGATCTGTCCATCGATTGGGTTGTGCGCGTTTCATCTTGCGCTGCTGTATGTGAAGCGCAGCCACTCGCTAGTCTGGGTCACTATGCGTAGGCACCGGCGCCGAGAATAATGCGGGCCATAGAGGAGGCGTTTTCTCGGGAGCAAGCGAGAGAAAGTTGCTCGGAGAAAAGAAAGCAACGTGCCTCGTGCGGAGCCATTTCGCGAGACGGTCGATTGGTAGAGCATCTGAGCGAGGTAAGACAGGCGACGGGCAATCGTTGCGTTACGTAGGGCACAGCGGAACTATGACGAAAGCACAGCCTCTTCCCTCTGCGCATACAAAGTTCGAGGATAAAAAGCGCGTGTGGGATTGGAAATCGCGGTTTAGCGCGGATGCACGCTCCAGAGAGCAGCCGCCCGCGCATCCCACGCGTGGCCTATACCGCCGCCAACCGGGTTGTGCGCGCGTGGGTGCATCCGAGAGTCCTGAGCGCGTCTTGGGCGCGGCTCCAGCTAAAGTCGGTCTTGGGGTGACCGCCTGTTCACTGTCGCTAACCCAGCACGTACTGTTGTTATTCAGGGCTGTGCGTTTCCGTTCTTTTTTGTGCGTGTCTGTTGCTGTGGGAAACTTTAGTGTGCGACTGCCATTCGCAGTGAATAGTAATAATACAAAAAGGGGGGGGGGGGCTGCACAATGGGCTGGGTGTGTCGTAATTTACGATGCGTGACAGAAAAAAATAAATAAAAATAAGTAAAAATGATAAAAGAAGGGAACGGAGCGATGATATTCAGTGAATCGTGATGTTTCGCAAGTCTTTCATGCTTCGAACCGGATTTTTAAAATTTAGTCTACACGAAGAGAGGAAGGATACGAGTCACCGGACTTCGTCAGGCGAATTGACTTGATTGGTTAAAACTGAATGAAAATGCGCCTACTGGTAAAATTTTAACCACTCTGGATTTATAAAAGGCAATGGTGTTTTAAGACACGCAATATATATAAATAATTAAGAATATAACCACCGTAAGTCACCCAATGAAATAACAAGCAATATGAGGGCGAGATACGTGTAAGACGATTTAATCGCGTGAATGAGGAGAATTTTTTTTTGGGGGGGGGGGCGGGGGTTCAACTATACTTTATGTATGTTCGTGCGTGCGTTTGTATGTGTGCGTGTATATATACACAAGCAAAACTGAAAAATTTCGGGGGTGGTTTGAACCACCCCAACTGGCTACGCCCCTGGCGTGAATATGTGCGCACTGTAAAGAAGAAGAAAAATACACGGGTGATATGCAATGAGAGCTCATCGCCAACTCAATGCAGCCAGCTATACGCCTTCCGCGTGTGCTCCTCGAATTTACAGCAAGAAGAGCTTAGATACGAACTGGTCATGTGGACGCGAATTAATATAGCGCTCACTTATTAGTGCCTGTTCTCATCGTCACTGTTAAAAGCTTCGAGCTATTTGTACTTCATCAGCCTGTAACGTAGCGAGGGGCAACGGTAACTTTGGTCCAATGGGAGATATTGAGCAATCAGCGCGATCACAAGACGACGACGACACTATATAGCATAAACCTGGCACGTACGCAAGGTCATGTTGTTTTTTTTTTTTCCTTCAAGGTCGCTCTGTGGCATGATTGCGTATTTAAAATCAAAGCGTTTAGGCCCTCCTCGTCTAGAAATTACGCTAGCGACTTGGCGAAAGTTTTGATCCACGGTAACAACGTTGCCAAACCACTACTATACGCCACCTCACCTCACGTAATCTAACGCGGATGTATGAATGTCTGCATGACCCGTTTGTAGTCCCTGGCTGCGCTTAGCACCTTTTCTCGAGCAGCTACTGGTGCCTGGGCATATCCACAACAAGCAGGTGGTGAACTTCCGCTGGGAAGCTGGAGCAGAACACTGTGCACTGTTCACCGGGTCATCAGGTGTTAAACCCCAGGCCCAGGTAAGGGCAGGCGTAAGGGCCGACCTCACACGTAGTCTCTAAAGAGAAACTGTTTCCAACCAAGAAATACTGCTGGGAGCGAAACAGACAGCAACAAGTCCAACACCCCGTGTGTGTCTTGTGATCGTGCCTTACTTTTTTTTTATTGATTTTATCTTGACCTGGTGTGATCGTTGCAAACTGCTATGAAGCCTAACTTACAGCTATGCTCAGTCAATGAAAGTTGCGCAGTGCCATGGGGAGCTATGATCTTAAACCTCGTTAAGCACGTCGTATTAAATA
This sequence comes from Rhipicephalus sanguineus, assembly GCF_013339695.2. NCBI lineage: Eukaryota > Metazoa > Arthropoda > Arachnida > Ixodida > Ixodidae > Rhipicephalus > Rhipicephalus sanguineus. The sequence continues at coordinate 200,923,790 of NC_051176.1, read as the reverse complement.
TATCCAGCTGTAATGTAAGATATCCGTTCTGTGAGACGACGTTGAGCTGAAATGTGTAACAGCTACGTATGTTGACGCCAACCCGTTGGTGCGAACAAAAGTAGTAAAACATCGAGATTAGCCTTTGCTCATCAAGTGGTAGTGCGCAAGAACGTGAAAATGCGCAGACGTATTTAAAATGCAACCGCGACAACAGTGTGCAGGGAACAAAAGCGCCGCTGGTGAACAGCGTGTCTCGACTGGAGCCCGTATCTTCGAGTGACAAGGACTCGCGGTCACACCCATGGAAGCTACCTCTAGCATGCGACCGCACGTCCGCATCGTATCGGACGTCCCTCCCCCGCGATGACGCTTCGTTCGTCGTCATCACTTCGTTCCGCGATAGAAGCGTCATGGACGTGCGTGCCACTGTCCTTGAGAGTGGAGCGAAAGGTCAAGGGAGGCAGAAGCGCCGCGCAACACGCAACGGCGGCGGCCCCCTCGCGAACCGAAGCGCGAGCGAACAACACATACGTAACACAAAAGTAAACGTCGTCCCGGAACGGGCTGACAGCAGGTGTGGCCGCGCGCGCTAGATCGCGATGGCCGCGCCCTTCTTGGCCCAACCACCGGCTGCTGGCTTCGCCATGCAACGAGCTGGGACAACCGCTGTTGCTCGCTGGGACGGGCCGACGCCCTGGAATAGCGCTTCCCTTTAGGGAAAAAGGGCATCGCGGTCGATATAAGGCCGCTGCTGCGATTGTTGCCACGGGTTCTAGGCGAATTCGGCGGCGAGTTGTTGGGCGGTCTCGTCAAGAAGGGACGTCGCCATGCTTTCGCCCGATCTTCGACTTTCCCTTTCATCTCGCCGATCAAATGCTTCCGGCTGAAAGGCCAACGTCACGGGCCGAAATTCGGGGTGCAAAGGGGAATTTTTGTGTGAAGGTACCCCGTGCTTTTGAATACGTACAAGCGGATGCTGTTGAAACGGCGGAGATTACATTTGTTTTTCCAGCGACGCTGTCTAGGCGAAACCAAAATTCGTCCGTCCTGTGTAGGCAAAAACTTCTAGCGCGTATGCGCCACATAAAATGGGCAAGCCCAACTGCTCACCACTGGTCCACAGCAGGTGCGAATGCGGAGCTAGTGCAAACATTGTGATAAACCCAAGCCAAACGTGTGCCCCGCCACGGTGGTCTAGTGGTTATGGCGCTCGACTGCTGACCCGAAGGTCGCGGGATCGAACCCCGGCCGCGGCGGCTGCATTTTCGATGGAGGCGAAAATGTTTGAGGCCCGTGTACTTAGATTTAGGTGCACGTTAAAGAACCGCAGGTCGTTGACATTTCCGGAGCCCTCCACCATGGCGTCCCTCATAATCATATCGTGGTTTTGGGACGTTAAACCCCACATATTATTAAGCTAAACGTGTGTGTAAACTCATCAAGAAACACAAAGACTTTAATAAACTATCGGGATTAGCCCAGTGATAAACACCGGGGCCGCACATTTCAGCTTCGCTGGTCAACCGTATGTTCCGGTGATTGGGCAGTGTTTATTTTTTAATTTTTTTTACTTTCCCATTTGGTGGCCGGTGTGCAACCGTTCTTTGCAGCGCTTCGTTACACCTGATTACACAGTATCATCGCGGGATCCGCCACGGTGCTCTAGTGGTTATGGTGCTCGACTGCTGACCCGAAGGTCGCGGGATCGAATCCCGGCTGCGGCGGCCGCATTTTCGATGGAGGCGAAATTATGCTTGACGTCCGTACGTGTACTTAGATTTAGGGGTACGTTAAGAAACCCCCAGGTGGTCGTAATTTACGGAGTCCTCCACTACGGCATCCCTCATAATCATATCGTAATCTTGGGAAGTTAAACCACAACAATTATTATTAAGTATCATTGTGAGAATGAAGTCCTCAGGACGGAAGTTTTGCGAGGATAACGTTCGCGTGTGAATCAATAATCTATTGACACTCCCGGAAATTTGAATACGCGTGCACTTTATTTCGCCTGCTCGCATATATGGGTATTTTCCCCCCTGACTTCCGATTGCTCGTTCTTAAGTTCGACCATGAAAATTGATTTTGGGAGAGTTGCAACAAGATGTGTACACATACAACAACGACAGAAATTCTGTAATGCATTCCAGATAACATCGATATGATGTCAAGATGAAAGTATACGCATTCAAACGATCTTTCTGAGCGAGCTTGTTGACTTGCTCGTGGACATTAGCTGGGAAATCGCGAACTGTCTTGTAAAACATACAATCCGTTTCGTTTTTTTTTTCTTACCAATTCTGATTTGTGACCCCAAACTTTCTGAAAAGGACGGACGCAATTCGTTGGCAATCTGGTCACGGTCTCTGTACCATCTGCGCATTTAAAACGCTTAAACTTGTGTACCTAGACATCAGTCTTCTACCTTCGCTCTCATTCCTTTCCCCTTTGACTCAATCAATGTTTGCAGCCATTGTTCTGCATCACATCTGTAAGCAAACGTTAGTTGAACGCTTTACTGTTCCGGCCGTTCTATTATGCGAAGTAGAAATGACTGACTTCGCTCTGAAAGGGGCCCTGCAACACGTTTTGAACATGGTCAGAAAACGCTGCCGATCGGTAGTTGAGGCTCCTCTGAGCATGCGAACCAAATATTATAACACTGCACACAGCACGGAATTTACAATTACGCTTCACCGGTTGCACCGAGCGTACTGCACGCGGTGGTGGCCACTAGAAGAATGTTTCATTCATTGATAACAAGGGAACGAATACATAGAGCCACGCTTGCACACAGCATCTCTTGCAGCTCTTTGTTACGCTCAGTGTTGCCATGTTTGTTGCCCGTTGCGTCCTCCTTTCTTTGAAGACGGAAAACACTGGGCACAGAAAACACTGAGGATACTGATCTTCGATGAGTACCAGTTGACAATCCTAGGCTATTTCACTCTGCTGGAATCCGCGCGCGTAGGTCAGGTGATCTAGTGGTCACTGCCCCCCCCCCCCCCCCCAATGGAGACTTCGCCCCCGCTAATGGAATGGAGAACCGGCCATTAGCGGGAGCTAAGTATATAACAGCTGCATCTTACCGGTACTTACCTAGGAGCAGAAACCTGGAAGCTTACGAAGAGGGTTCAACTTAAATTGAGGACGACGCAGCGAGCCATGGAAAGGAGGATGATAGGTGTCACTTTATGCGACAAGGAGAGAGCAGAGCGGGTCAGGGAACAAACGGGTGTTAAGGACATCTTAGTCGAAATCAAGAAGAAAGGGGCATGGGCAGGGCTAGAAGGCAAGAGCGCGAGGGGGAGGCCGAAAGTTAAGTGGGCAGGTGAGATTAAGAAGTTTGCGGGGATAACGTGGACGCAACAAGCACAGGACCGGGTTGATTGGCGAAACATGGAAGAGGCCTTTCCGCTGCAGTGGGCGCAGTCAGGCCAGGTCAGGCTGCTGCTGCTGATGATGATGAATGGAAAACATTGTACACGGCTGTGTGCAGGGTTCTCCATTCAGCACCAATGACATCGTTTCTTATTCAGTACTGAAGTCATCAGCACTCAATGAGAAACGAGAAATACTCAGCTAAACTAATTTTTGTTAATATCCACTGACTGTACTTGTAGCGAGAAAGTATAAACGTAGGGCTAAATATTGTAGCGGGGTGGCAGCTATGACTATGGTGAGGTGTGCGAAGAAGAGGCAGACGACGTGTGGGTGTGCTGGAAGTAACAACCGCCATCTTGACTGCTGGACCATCCTACACTGTAAATAAGTTATAAATATATTCGCAACATTTTGGTGGAGGTGCTGGGTACTACGCAAGACGGAACTCCGCAGCGGACGTATCCTGGACAGCCGCAATATGTCAACAGAAAGCAACTCTGCTGCTGCCGCTTCCACCGCGCCTCCGGTACAGCCGGTACAGCCGGTCGTATTGACTCAACCCCGCGATCCCGGTAACTTCTGCGGCACCGACCACGTTGACGTCGATGACTGGATCGCGAAGTATGAGCGGTTTGCAGCGGTCTACCGGTGGGACCCTACAATGATGCTTGCCAACGTTGACTTCTATCTCTGCGGAACAGCAGGTACGTGGTTTCAGGCTCATGAAGCTGACATAACCAGTTGGGATGCCTGTAAACAGAAGCTTCGTGACCTATTTGGTAGAGCCGTCGGACGCCAGCGGGCCGCTTCTAAAGAACTCTCCTGTCGGGCACAATCTTCGACCGAATCGTATGTCTCCTACATCCTTGACGTCCTGGCCCTTTGCCGACGTGTCGACACCAACATGTCAGAGGGTGACAAAGTAAGCCGCTTGCTCAAGGGAATTGCGGATGATGCTTTCAATTTACTAGTGTCTAAAGACTGCTCCACCGTGGACGACATCATCAAAGAGTGCCGCCGGTTCGAAGAACTGAAGAGTCGCCGCATTGCCCAGCATTTCGTGCGACTTCCGAACACGGCCGCTACATCATCTTGCGAGGACCTTCAGCCGCCATGCGGTCAACCGCCTACCAACGAGAGCGTAGTTCGCATCGTGCGCCGAGAAATCGAGGCGGCGTCGCCACCATCTTTCCTGACGCGGCCATCTGATGATCCACGACCAACGATCTCGTTGATCCAGCAGGTTGTGAGAGAAGAGCTTGCAAATGTCGGACTGCAGCCGGTGTGTTCGTTGACGGAACCTCGTGTCAGTTCCATAACGCCTCCTCGTGCACCGGAAATGTTTCGCCGCTATCGTGACCCTGCCCAGTGGAGAACGCAGGACGACAAGCCGATCCGCTTTCGTTGCCACGGTGTAGGACATATTTCTCGCTACTGTCGGTCTCGCACCTTTCCATCTCGCTCGTTTTCTGGCTATCGACGTGACGACAACCACCGGCCCCTGCAGTTTCCCGTTCGTGACGGTGGACCATACGCTGAGGCTCCTGCGACATCGGTCCGACGCTCCAGCCGTTCGCCGTCCCCAAGCGATCGTCGCTCCCGGTCACCTCAGCCCCGTCGCCATTCGTCGCCCCGCCCTACTGGACGCCCATTCTCGGAAAACTGAGCAATGCAGCTCCCGGAGGTGACGCTGCATTCGACCCCCGACCTGAAAACCCTCTGCTGACCCTCACTACGGACCAGAACCTGCTTGCTGTGGAAGTGGACGGCCTACCTGTTACTGCCCTCATTGATACCGGCGCACGTATTTCTATTATGAGCTCTGATCTCCGTGCACGATTAAATAAGGTCCTTACGCCTTATTCTCGCAACGAGTTTTCGTTGCATACTATGACATTTGTTGGCACTTAACGGCCTTTACCTTTCACAGTGATCCATTCCTTCTCTCGTTTGTCCTCTGAGCGTAGTTTGGCGCTCAAGCGGGGCTCATCCGCAGTCGAAGCGGCACTCATGTAATGTCAGCGCCAGCAGCATCGAGCGGCCGCTGCTGCGGGTTTGTCAAGCGGCTGATCGCAAGACAAAGCTTGCTGAACCACGACACCGGGCTGCGAATTTATTGGTGTGGAGCTGCTGATTTGTGATTATGTCACGTACAAGTATTTTTAGCAACTTATATCCGAGTTTCAGCCCATAACGAACGACGCGGACGCTAGGCTGGCATGGTCCGATTTGACGCCCTATAACTTGTTAGCAACCAAAATAATGCAACGTTTTTTTCTGCACAATGGTAGATGGCGTCCTTGACTTCAATCAGAGGGATTTAAAAAAAAAATTAAAAATGGCCTTTTTGAGAAAATCATTTTCAAAGTTCGGCGTTTTTGGTAAATTACTTACGTTTCAGCCCAATTATCAAGTAAAACCGAGCACGATAAAACCACGCAAATTATTTTAAAAGAGAGCGAAAGTATCAAAGTTAATATATACCGATTTTTATTATCCTCACTTTAACTTGCTTGCAGCAATAAATTCTTGAAATAGAGGTATTTTGTGCAATTTGGCAAGTTTGTGATTTTTTTATTCAAACGTGCTTCGACAAGCAAGGAAAATAATAGACTCATAAGATTGTATTTCACTTGTTCTTTAAGGGGAATAAATATTGTGACGAAGAAGTGCACCGTTTTTGCCCTAGGTGCGCTCAAAATTCAGAAATCGCGAAATTGGCGGAAAAGCGTTTTTTGCGGCCAAAATTCATATTCTTTTTTTCAGGCGAACAAATTTTTTTTTCGCAAAATTAACTGCGAAAACATTGTTCTGGGTGTAATGCCTAGACCTACAGTAAATTTCACCACAATCGGGAATGGTGACCGGGACCTCGTGTTCGATCTTATCTGGACACACCCTGTACAAGAATATGTATATTTAGGTCAATTACTAACAAGGGCGCCTACTCACGAAAATGAAATGCACCGAAGATAAGAATGGGCTGCAGCCGAAGCGCACACGGCAGTCATTCCCGAATAATGACAAGCAATGTACCACTTTCCCTAAAGCGAAAAGTATACATTCACTAGATACTGACAGTTTTAACATATGGGGTAGCAATTTGGAGGTTAACAAAGAAACTAGACATTAAGGGTCACGCACCGTGCGATGGAACGGAAAATGGTAGGCGTAACATTGACAGATCGGAGAAAGGCAGAATTGGTCGGGAAACAAACAGGCGTACCGCAGCGGTGGCTATAGGAGGTAGAGCGTCCGCTTCCAATGCGGTAGGTACCGTGTTCGATTCCCCGTGCCGACCGGAAGCCCACTCGTTTTTTCTCAAGGGTAGAGGAGTACACCGACCTGGCGCTCGGTAGTTCTTGGGAACTCATCTGGAAAGGAGCCCCATAAGGTTCTGTGAAGGCCCCTGGGCGCGCCTTAACCAACCACAGCCTCGGTGACATAGTCGAGCATCCGCCGCTGTTGTGGGAGGCAGAGAATTGCTGCCGCCGGGTACCTACCGGTGAAATAGGTACAAGTAAACTTACGGCCTGGTGCTCGGCAGAACGAAGTACTTAGTCGCTTGGGAGGGCACCCACCCTGTGGGAAATTGGTGGCATGACACCAGACATAAAAATAAGGTCATCCTATTTATTTTTCTTCCTAGTTGACATTAAGCGAAAGAAATGGACATGGGCCGGCCACGTAACGCGCAGGACATACAACCGGGCAGGGTTGCCACTGACTTTCCAGTCAATTTCGCCAAATGACGAGCAAAAAGTCGCCAAAAGTCGCCATTTTTCTTCAGATTTCGCCAAAAAAGTCGCCACTCTAGATATGTGTGTCATGCCGAGGAATAAAAATTGAAAATTATGTGTAGCCCTGTAGAATACAGTACCATCCATAAATCCTAAATTATACTGACGTTTTCCAATGTCGGTGGCATGGCCAGCTTTACCAAGGGAGTGCTTGGGGCGTCTGGTTCTCCGACTAGCCATGAGATGGGCTCAGGAACGCTCATGATATCCTTCCATCGCAGTCCGCTCGTTGTAAAGGTGAAAGTGTGGTAAGGAGGAGGAGGAGAGGTTGAGGAAGGAAAAGGCGCAACTTCTGCAACCCTAATTGGGAGCACGGCTACTTCGTGTGAAGGTACCAATCACTAATGATTGGTACCTTCAAGGAACCAATCATTAGTGATTCTTATACTTTTTGAGTACGAACTAATATGATGCCGGGCGCCACTGCCCATTTTTATACTAACTTAAATGGTGGCAAACCGGTCACTCGTACCAGGTTAACCTACCTGCGTTTCCTTTTCATCTATTCTCTCTCTCTCTCTCTCTCTCTAAATATAAGAATGTAAAATGGTATATAGCAGCTGTTTTTACTGCACATGCTCGCCGAGAACAGCGATAAATACCTGAGTAAATAATTTTTTATTGCACACACGCCAAGCATTCGCCTCGCGGCCATAAATATCCCTAGGTACTTGACCCCGGCGCACACCCCGGGTTTCACGGAAAGGACACTATTGGTAAATGCTGGAAGCCCCAGGATAATTCGCAATCATTTGGCGAAGAACTTCCTCCGAAACAGCGTAGTTTATCGACGCCTTTTAGTGCAAACGAAGGCCACATTTGATTCCTAAGATGTACTCCAAAAGGTCCAGCTTCATCTTATTGCGAAGTTCGTGCCAGTCAAGGTTACATGAGAAAAGACTCTTTGCGCTTCGGCATTTGAGATCAGAAGTGTCAGGATCCTGATGGCTCTAATGGCGAGCGCTGAGATAGAGCATACGCCAGCAGCGTCCGTGAATGCTAGCGCCTCATACCAAAAGCTTGTGGTGGAATTAGTTTCAGTTGACGCGAATACAGAGCGAAGCAGTCGCTAGAAAAAGGTAGAGATGGCGTGCGCGGCCTTCCTTCAGATAAATTAAACAATATCATTGCAGTGCAATCATACGTTTAATAATCGAACAACTTAATTACAAAGCAACGGAAGGAACTTCATCAAATGTACTGCGTGACCTTCATAGCGCCCGCACCACGCTTTCTGTGCGGTCAAGCTTACACTCCACATTCGCCTCGGTGCAGTTTCTGAAGGCTGCCTAGAGAAGCCGACTTCTTGGTCTGCCAAATGTATGTTAATAACAAAAATAAGCTTTAAACAGAAACACGGGGGCACTGCAGCAGTGTCCAAGTCGACAAGCTATGATAAATGTTGGAGCTGGTCGGAACACACGGCCTACCCGTCGTCTAGCCACTTCAGAAGCGAAACTTTAGAGAAGCTTGAAGCACCTAAAGAACTTCTCTAACACCACCGCATCGCGGCACGCGAAGCAATCCGCTGACTTACATTTTGCTGGGAGTTTGCTGGGGGACGCACCACTACTTCCGGGATCTAGATTAATTGAGGCGATCCACATAGGAAACAGAATGGACGTACTGGCTTACGTGTAAAGTGCCCCTTCTACTGTTGAGTTCAAAACTAAGAAAAATAGAAAAAAATGTCGATTATTCGTTGGGAAGACAATGAGCATAGAATACACAACTCAGTCGAGACATAAGCCGAAAATCGCCAAAAATTCGCCATGTCGCCATGCATAATTTTAGGTCGCCACGGGCATCTCAAATTCGCCAATTTGGCGAAAAGTAGCCACTAGTGGCAACCCTGCAACCGGGGGTTGGTTAGAGCGACGGGATGGTTAGGAAATTCATCGCCGGGGAAGGCAGCGAGTTAGATGGAGTGATGGAAATAAGAAGTTCGCGGGGATAAAATGGAATCAGCTCGCACAAAGTAGGCTAAATTGGAAAGAGAGAGAGAGAGAAAAGGGAGAAAGGAAAGACAGGGAGGTTAACCAGAAGCAGTCTCCGGTTTGCTACCCTACACGTGGGAAGGGGAAAGGGGATGTAAAAGAATGAAAGAGAAGAAGAAGAAGAGTTTGTGACGACAGCACGCGACAAAATACTACAACAACAATAAAAAACAAACAAACAAAACGAAGTCATAACAGCAGTCCAAGTACTACACAGCAACATCAGTCATTTTTCTTCCATCAGTCATTTTCTTCCATCAGTCACAGTTTGACATTTAGTCTGGTTGCTTGGAGAAACCGCAACAACGCCTTCAGAGCGGCTCGTGCTGAAGACCGGGTAGGCCAGGGCCCTAGGATTTTCTTCTCCGTGAGAGGGCGGTTGTCCAGCTGGCCTAGTGCGGCTGAGAGGGCCGCTCTTTCGGAATTGAAGCGAGTGCACTCACAAAGAAGGTGCGCGACTGTTTCGCTGCACCCGCAGACTTCACATGACGGGCTCTCCGCCATTCCAATAATAAAGGAATATGCATTTGAGAAGGCCACTCCCAGCCATAGACGGACCAGCAAGGTGGAGTCACGTCGTGATAAGCTGGACGGGATGCGTAATTGAAGATCAGGGTCCAAGGTATGCAGCCGTGCACTTGTAAATGTCGATGATTTCCACAAGTTCAACGTTATACGACGAGCTAGCACACGAAGCTCTTTTGCGGCGTCCGATCTTGAGAGGGGAATGGTGATACTGCTGACACCGTCGTGAGCGGATCGGGCAGCTGCGTCCGCTTGGTCATTTCGTCCTGAAGTGGATATAGTCTCACATTGATGATAATGATGATGAGAAACCTACATATGTATGACTGTAAGCTGTGTCATATGATCACCGTACGCTCTGTTTTTCCTCACTCCTCAGTTTGATGGGCCTCTATCGAAATCACATCCTTCGCTACTCTGTGGGAGTGGATAAACTTCCTGCGGTTACGTGCGTCTCTTCGACGTATAGAAGGAACCAAGGCCTTCCAGACTGCGGAAACATGGACCGCCTGTACAGGCCGCCATCCAAATATACGTGGGTGCGCAGAAACGAGGCGTAAGCGAGTAGCTTACAAGCTCCGACGATCTGCGAGATTGACCCCGGGACCTTCTTCATGATCCGCGGTGACTCGCGCAAATGCAGCTCTGCTAGAGGGAAAATTTTAGTGGCGTGTTGAGAAGCCACCAGAGTCCATTGACGCAATAATTCTTCCTTACTGGCCCGCTGTTCAACGGAGTCGTCGTGCGCCGCCGGGGCATGCCGCGGGCCCGAGTCGAGGCTGGCCGTCTTCGCCGGCGGCGCCAGGTGCGCCGCAGATGTCCAGGCGCTGTCAGGCCGGTGGCAGTCCCATCCAAACAACGAAAGCGAAAGCTGCCGAGGCGCGCTCTTATTCTGTGAAGCAGAAACAATAAGCGTAGCTCATTCCGCCCTCGCTGTTGCCGGGGCGAGGAGGCGACATAGCGTCGAGTTTCGCAAGCTGTACACACGCATGAAGTGGCGGAGCGCCGCTCCGACGTTTGACCTTCTTGCGCCGTATACGGCGGGATGGGGGCCCATGCCGGGGGTGGGAAAGCAAAAAGCGCATACTCATCCCTTGAATGGCTGCCCTGTTGCGAAATGCCCAGAGAGGGGAAGTGATGGCGGGAGGGGGGCAAGTATGCGTCGCTCTCAAGTGCTCCACACGCGTGCACCGGGCGAGGCGTTGCCGCTTCGCCTCCTCGCGCCTCGCGGGCTCCATACCGGACCTGCTTGCGGAAGTGGGCGCAGTGTGTTTTGTTCGCCGTTCGTTTCGAACGCTGTCGGGACTCTGGTGTATCGGTCCGCCGGAACGATTTCACTGCCTGGTTCGCGTAGGACCACAAGAATTGTCCCCACTCGTCTGAGCTGAGAAGGCCAGTCGCAAACCGCCGACATGTCACACACACGCACCGTGACCAGGATCAGCGTCAAGAACGAAGACTGCTGCAGCATCCCCGGACTGCTGCGCGTCTCCGAGACCGTGAGCGGCCGCCTCTCTCTTTTCTGGTCCTTTCTCGGCGGCCTCCCAGCCGCGGGACCTTCGCGCGCGCGCGTTGGGTCCAGTGTACGCGGCGGTGACCGCGAGTCGCGCGAGGGATTTCTGACTGCACGAAGGAAATCGCTTGCCGGCTCGCGTTCTTCGCCGTGCCGTTGCTTTTGCCCCTATACTTTCGGCTTGGTTTCATTCCTTTGTTCTTCTAGTGCAGCAAGAGCAGGTCAAGTAGTCTGACCAGCATGTTTACCTCGAGATATAAGCATGCTTTCTGCAAACAGTGGAGCGCTTTCATCGCGAGAAATATCACACTGCATTACCTTGAAGGGAGCTAGCCTTCGACCGAGTGTTCTTTGTTCTGTTGCGAGCTCTTCCTTTTGCCCGCGTCCTTCGCGCCTACGAAAATGGTGGGGGGGAAGCCACCGTTCGCTATATAGTTTCGATTTCTATGTTTACTACTCTCATCTGTTCCGTTTCTATAGGATGACAAGCAATTGATGCACTATTTAAAGCATTTACCAAGATGCGTCTTTCTGCATGAGTGCTTATCTAGCAAACTTGGTACGCTTTCTTTCTTCCCTCGCCGTCGCTCTTGCTCGCATAGATCCCAGACCGATGACGGCAGGAACCATTCTGGAATGTCGTCCTGATAGGTCATCGCGGGTGACGAAGGCAGTGCTAAACTTCTTGAAGGCATCAGACCTGCACCGTCGCTTATAGACTAACGTCGTTATGATGACCGTGAAATGTGTGTGACTTTTTGTGCGTGCGTGCTCTCCTTCTCTCTCTCTCTCTCTCTATCTTTATATCTCCCCCATCCCTTCCCCCAGTGTAGGGTAGCATACCGGTCCTTCTAGACTGGTTAACATCCCTGCCTTTCCTTTCTCTCCTTCTCCTCCTCCTTTCTTTCTTTTCGTGCACAGCCGATAAGCCTATGTGCGGTGCAAACGTATGAGCGAGAAGACTCAGAGCGAACCAAACAGACGCATTCTGTCCTAGGAAAATTTGAGCTGTTTGCGCACATGTAACCCTCCTCAGCAGTGTAAGAAGAAGAAATCGCTCCTCGAGCGACACACGATCTGTCGTCTGCGGGCACTGTCGCGGGAGTCCTCTGGCGCGCCTGGCGCTACGAAGTTTGTAGGATTTGACGTGTCCCTTCACTATCAGTCCCTTGTCGTTACTTCGAGGCAACGAACGTTTATTTATCTTGAAAACATTCTGCTGGGCCCAGCGCCACTGCACGGCCCGACGAGAGGTCCACGTCGCTTTCACAGTAACCTCGACACTTTCGGCAAAGCATATTTTATATATATATATATATATATATGCATTGTTTTCCAGATGTTTCTAGTTTTGGAAGCTAAAGACAGAACGTTTTCGAACCGTACAGTAGGCTGAGGAGCGAAGGAAGGAAGGAATACACACACACACACACACACACACACACACACACGCACACGCACACGCACACACACACACACACACGCACACGCGCACGCACACACACACACACACACACACACACACACACACACACACACACACACACACACACACACACACACACACACACACACACACACACACACACACGCGCGCGCGCGCGCGCGCGAGTTTCGAGGCAGTCTAAGGAGCCGTCGTTAGTTGTCCGAGTTGCTTCTTACCTGCAATGCAAGTGCTAAGATATCAAATGTAGTGTAAATGCTGGTTACAATGACTTGAACTGAACCTCTGGTGCTGAAAAAATTGCCATAGCTCACTTCTGACCATTTTTTACGGGCGAAAGCCTTATATATGCCTCATCAAACGCGAAAATTGACCGTCGGCGCTAACACGAGTGTTGCAAGAAATTATGACGTCACTATGATGTCACATAACGTGGCGTCACATGGTGACGTCATCACATGACATTTCTCTTGGTCAAAGGTAGGACGATCACGGAGGTAGTGCAAAACCAAGTGAGGTGCAGAAAGCTTGCAATGCCTCCGATCGTGGAGGCAGTGGGGAACCACTGTAGGTGCAGAAAGCTTTCGGAGGGGGAGTGGGGGGAGGAGGATCAATACATGGACTGAGAAGAAAAAGAAGTCGACTTTCGCCTTCGAGTCGTCTTAGGCGAATGCATAAGGGACCCTGTGAGGGTTTTTTTCCCCGAGGTCACAGCATCTTGACATATAATTAGGCCATTTCTCCCGAAACTGCAAAAATACTTCGAACTATGTTTCGTCTCCAGAGGCCAGCTGCAGACCGCAGTATACGATTTATGGCCCCTTCAAACGCTTTAAACGAAAACAAATTCTGGCTGCGTGTTCGTCTGTGTATGAGCACGGGTGCCTGTGACCTAGGTCAGTCGGTAGTCACGCTTGTTCATCACTCAGCGCAGGCTGGTGGCGTCGGTGCATCCTTCGAGTTCACGCAAGGTCCGGCACCGAGTCTCGCAGCTAAGCTTGGCCGTGTGGGCTGGGGCCCGCCACGTAAATGGAGCTGCGCCATGCCGTGTCTTGCTCAGCTTCCAAAATAAACAGGCCTCACGCTGGCGGTTTACTTTTTTGACTGAAGAAACATCAGTATCAGCGCTGCCGTTCTGTGCTCTCCACTGGCCGGAATAGGTCTCCGTCCTGTAAGGCTCTGTTAAAGAGAGAGAGTTAGCTTTGGAAAATAAACGCTATATGATTCGTTTCTCTAAAATAAATTTTAAACGAAAAAACAATTAATTTTGCTCACACGTGAACGCAAATTTTAGCGTTTGCTTTTCCCTTTTGTCTCTTCTGCCTCTTAAACATGGCGTGTGCCAAAACAGGAGGTTGTGCGCATATCCGCCTGTATATAGTCTGAAAACTAAATAAATTATTATCAGGTTTTTTTCGGCTTACGTAGTCTATGTAATGGAAGAGCTGGAGGGCATCCATCATGACTTATTTACATGGCCAGATTAACCCTAATACTTTTGCCTACAGCATATTACCGCTGCTTTGGTCGCACGAATGTGATCGTATACAGACGCGTTCGACAAGAGACTTAGCTGTGTAAAAACTTGAGAAAATATTTCAGTTGTTGCCGAAGAAGTCTGTCTCCATTCATATTCTGAAGCTTGCGAATAAGTGTCGAAAGAGAAGATATGAAACCTGTTCAGCGCATTACCGGTTGCAGCGCACACGTAAGGCAGTGACGTAGCTAGGGGGGGGGGGGCACACAGGGCCCGTGCCTCCTCCCCCCCCCCCCCCCCGAAATTTTTGTTTGCTATGGCATACAGAGCCCAAAATGACACTTGAACAGATCTGCCTGCCCGGCCCCCACTTGAAATCAAGGAGCTGCCCCTCCCTCCTCTCTCCTCCCCCCCCCCCCCCCCCACCGTAAAAAATTTCTGCCTACGCCCCTGATGTAAGGTAGTTCTGGTTTTGTGCCTGCCGTCTTCTAAGAGGTCATCATTATCTTCATCATCATTCTCATATTCTGTCAATGTTCCATTTAAGCGTCTTTAATGGCGCTAGCCCCTAGCGTTTGGTGAACTTCTGGTCCAGGTGGCCAGGTGGGTGCACTTTAGGTTAACTATTGGTCGTCGGCTTGCATAGCTTCAGTGTACGCAGACGATCGACCAGCATCGACTTGCTCATTGTCGTCCACTTCCATGAGTAAACTGATGAGTGAAAAAGGGCTGTTCTGTGCCATAATGATGGCACATACCAACAGTGAAGCAGTCTGATCTTTCAATGAACTCGTTTAATTGATTTTCGTTAATTATCCTGACAGTTAGTTGGTCCTTATCCTAGCTAAAGTTATGCTCCGATATCATATGCATTCTATACAAATCTTGAACCATTACCTCCTTTCTATGTGAATTTTTATTTTCTATAGGCGTTTCGTAAGATTCGAGCCAACGCTCAACTTCTGGTTGGCTAGAGGCGAATTCCGATGCGCTCCTTGAGAAACATAATGTCGCTGGGTGCTAGCGCCATAACAGCTTTCCACTGCAGGACAAAGGCGCTCTCCAAATGATGTGCACTTTACCCTACCTTACGCGAACTTTACATTTTTATGCCTGCTAATTTATTGATTTCATAACTCAACGCAACCCTCTGCCGCCCTCGGCTGCGTTTCCCATCTCTCGGTATTCATTCCGTTGCTTTAAGTGACCTCCGGTTGTCCTTCATACACGCATTACGTGGCCTGCCAGTGTTCATGTCTAAGCCGGTATCAATAAATAAATAAATAAATAAATAAATAAATAAATAAATAAATAAATAAATAGAACGAATATGCAGAAACCTCTGTCCTCATTTAGCGTTTATGCTCTCCAGCTATTTCTTTTTGCCTTCTTCACCAGCAATTTCGGTCAGACCAGCGCACGCCCAGAAGGCGCGGATGTGTGCGTGCTTGAGCCCTCGGGCTCCGGTCAGCCGCAGCCGCGCTCGCCCGAATGCCTCGTGGCTTCTCTGTTACCCGGAAGCAGCCCAAAGGGTTCCGTGGAATGACTTGTCAACGGTAATCCATTACGAGGGAGACGCAAAAGCGGTTGCAATTTCCGCGTATACAAGCCACTGGCGCCATGCCGTCGTAAACGTGGGGAGCGGAATGTGTAATTGACCTCGTTGCCCGTTTCTTCTACTGGGACGGACCATTTCGGTTGGGCCCCGAGGCGTGTAGAACACGGTCACATCGCCGGGCTGCGTCGGAATATGTCGCCTCCTTGAGCCGCCCCCCTGCGGGCGCAGCACTATAGTATAACGCCTCTTTACTTCCTCAGCAGCCGAACGCGCGAAAGCTATGCGTACTAGTAGTGTTACCCTTCGATTGCGCACCTTCCAGGTCATGCTGTTGTCTCGTGCGACCTGACCTGCAGCACGGAAGACAACGGCAAGGCAATACGCACAAAGACCATAGGCAAGCGCACTTCCTCGTTAAAAGTTGTTTGACCAGAGCACGCGTGACCAGGGATGACTCTGGACCCCGCAGTGGGGCTGTTACAGGACCTCCAACACTCCAGAGATCTGGCTGGCGCGGAGCAGTCGTGCCGTATACGTGGAGAGCGGAGTCATTCGAAAATATACAATCAGACCTCTAGCGCGTTCTACAGCATGCTAGCAGGAAAGGCACGAACCAGGTTTGTCCTAGGCCCTTCCCTTCCCCTAAGCTGCATATATATGTGCTGCCGACTTGGCTGATGATCTCATGAATGTAAGCGTGGATATTTTTACATCTTGCATCATTGCGTGTGACCATCACGTGAGCTTACTCATATTTCTGTCGCAATCTTTCGTGTCTGTACTCCATGTCGTAGTCACTTGTCTGGTACAGCTGCAGAAGGCAGCGGCATGCCCACCTCAAATACGGAGGCGCACATGCCTGCACTAATGAACGCGCGCTCTAGACTGACGTCATAAGCAGCACGGCCGGTGATCTCGCCGTCTGAGAACATCGCTGAGTACAGGAGTGGGAATATTTCTGTAGTCGGGGAGGCAATCCGCTGCCACGCTTCGGTTATCTGGGTGGGGCCTCTCTTGCCTTCTGAAGTTGCTTCCTCTAGCCGCGAACCCCACTTAGTGTTTATTTGACGTGTTTAATTAATGGTAATTCTGATCTGCTATTACGTTATTTGTTTTTATTCGCTACTTTTGGCGCTTGCTGAAATGCATAAAAAGAAAACAAAGGGGAAAAAGAACTGGGTGTATCCATCAGTTTCCTACCGGCAGCGTCTACACTTACGTCTTGCAACCATATACACAAACTTTCGCGGCAGCTCTTACATCGTGACAATAAATGCAATGCTAGGTGTCTAAAGACCGTTGTATTAACCTCAATCTGTCATTAAAATTATGGTGTCGCTATTCGTAAATCTACCTACAGGTGGCGAACGCCATTGTCACCAAATACCGTTAAATTAAGTGTTTGTCTGCTTTTCTTGTGTACTATTTGATGATGGAGTTATACATACATATAGATAGATAGATAGATAGATAGATAGATAGATAGATAGATAGATAGATAGATAGATAGATAGATAGATAGATAGATAGATAGATAGATAGATAGATAGATAGATAGATAGATAGATAGATAGATAGATAGATAGATAGATAGATAGATAGATAGATAGATAGATAGATAGATAGATAGATAGATAGATAGATAGATAGATAGATAGATAGATAGATAGATAGATAGATAGATAGATAGATAGATAGATAGATAGATAGATAGATAGATAGATAGATAGATAGATAGATAGATAGATTTCCTTTTTTTGTGTGTGTACAAACGCCCTACTATAATGGCCCTGGGCGAATGTAGTTATGATAAATAAATAAATAAATAAATAATAAATAAATAAATAAATAAATAAATAAATAAATAGTTTTTCAGGGTATATTTATATTCTTCGTGGCGGGGGAAAGTCATAATGGTAATTGAGTTTGCAGAACAATGTTGAGTGCTTCAGCCATAAAGAGCACCGTTCCAAGTTTGAACATCTTCGGTCTTCCACTTCTGCCAGTGCCTTTTCCCCATAAGAGCAATGTAAAGGGCTTGCGTCGACTGTAATGGGCGACCACACAGACGTTCACATTGTCCGCGCGGCCGTGTTTGCGCAGGCGAGCATAGTTGCCCAGTGAACGGCAGCTCGCGCCATTCATGGTCATGTCGGCGGCCGGTTCCGCGTTTCTGTGCGGGCGAGCGCGGGCCGGTCATCGGAGCGTTTCTTTGCTGCCTGTCGTCCGTTCTCTCGTTTTGGAAAGGCGCACCGATCTTCTGACCGGGTCAAGGATCAGCACCGCGCGGTGTGCTCGTTCGAGCGCGCATTAACCAGGACGTGTTCCGCAGGAAACTCATATTATAGACCCGCTGAATGCCGCTCTGGAATATATGTGCAACCGTCGCCTATAAGGGTATACGGAAAACGCGCGTTTTTTGGAACACCAGGCCTGCATTCGCTCCTTTGGCCTCCTGCGATTGGTTTGTCCACGCATAACGATCGGACCAGGCTTCTCATGCGGCTTCATTTCTGTGGTCGAGGGAGGCTGCAGTGTATTTTACACACGCATATGAGTACAGAATAAAATTTTTAAAAGGCTTTAAAGTGTTTAATAGGTCGCTTATTTGCATACACTTTGTAAATATAATGTTCCGTATAGTACAGACAAGAAAATGTTTACAGAACGGCCCGTTATATCGACCAAGGTTCTAGCATTTGAAATTTCACATCGTTTTACAGAAACACGCGTTGTAAAGACTTTCGGGCTGCGTGGCTCTTGCAACCGCTGGGATTGTTGTTGTCTACTATGTCCTCCACAATCTGAAGAGGGATAGAGAGAGAAATTTTTGTTGATAGAACCCCTGTAGTGGCGAGAGCCCATTGGCACTTGCGACGTCCTCAGTTGCACAGCCCAGAATTGTGTCTCTGTCTGAGCTGAGCAGCGCTCAATTCTTCAGGCTCTCCCGTTCGGGATAAAACTATATTATCGAAGCAAACGTGAAATCATCGATATTATTAGAAATTCGAGACAGCCCCGACTTCCATATATGCTACATCATGGTAAAAAAACAGCCACCTCAGCTGCGACATGCATGGAGCCTAGCAACTGATATTGCCGTAACCTTTCGCCTAAACCCACGAAGGCGGGTTTCCTGCTGTTTGACATCTGGGAATATATCCATATTTTATGACGCTACGCTTTCAATCATGGATGAAGGTTCGCCTACGTGTACACGAACCGGCGTTGGGACAGGATAACGGGCGGCACTCACTTCCTGCTATCTCGCCGATCGCCCATGTATAGGCTGCTCCTGTTTTTTGTACTTACGTAATTTTGCGCTTCTACCTGTCTCCGGCTGTCACAGCCGCCAACGCTTGCTATTGCAGGCCTACTTAATCGCCACGCTCTCCTCTTACGCCATGCATGGGTGCTCGGGCCGCTGGTTCCGTTGCTGTGAGCGCGTGCATATATAGAGAGCGCGTTGTTGGGCACAACTCCTGTTGCTACGGCAACTTGTAATCGAAAGCGTGGTGGCAACGCGATTAGTCACGTCTATTGTTAGCGCTCCGGTGTCGTGGGAGGGAGGGGGGTGATGGTGCGACGGCGTGCGGCGGGCAACCTTGAAAGCTGCGTCCCCGGGTGCATCGCCGAAGTGCGCTGCGGGCTCCGCCTGAATTGCGCAACGGGCCGCTGCTCTGCGCGCACGATTGGCAAGAACCGCTGTCGGCGCGCGACATTGGATTCGTGCGCTGTCGTGCCCGAAACGGCCAGCGAGCAAACGCATCTAGCGCACGGATTGCAAACGCATTAGCTCACAAAGTGTACCCTCGGTGTAAGCTGAAACGTGACAAAGTCATCATGCAGTGTACAGCAGTGACATGGTTAGGACACTTGAGTTTAGCGGCCGCAGCGTGCAGGGAAGGTACTTAAGAGGCATTGCCATCGTGCAAATGACGCGTGAGGGACGCCTTGTCCTTTTCCGTTTCGGTCCATACTCTAATGATGCGTGTGCGTGACAACGCGTGCATCGTTATTGCGTCCAAACGCGCAGCGACAGACAGTTTGGGCGTAGTACCAGTGTTCCACCCGGCTCGACACCAGGTAGAACACTACTATTTCCAGTGTCGTAACAGCTGTTCTATATATAAAAAAAAAAAAACAGTGCACAAAATTCATTTTGCATTACACATAAGCGTCTGCTTATCGATACAGTGGAAAAGCGTTTAGGAATCATCTTTTTATTCTCTCTCTATTTTTTTCATTGCTAGCCGCTGCAGGTTTGTATGCTGAAAACACTAACTTTTCGTACATTTATGCGCTAAAATATACGCTGCAAAAAGAATTAATCTCGAACGTAAACCACTTAACAATGGTCTAGAGAAATGGATCGGAGCTATATAGCGCGCGACAATGTAAAATAAAAGAATAATAAAAAAGTGGAATGAAGAAGGAAAGAAACATATCAGTGTGCTTTTTCAGCAGGGTCGTGTCAAATCATACTAAAATTCACGTTTACTACGTATCGCTCTCGCGATGGTTGGCATACTGCAAGTCCGAACTTTTCTTTAGTTATTGCGCTATAAAAAAAAAAGAAGAAAAAGGAAACTACGACTAACCAATTTTTTCAACACTGTACGGAGCCTTTTTCTAACCTAGCCTGCTTCTGGTTTGCTACCTCAAGCACAGAAAAAAAAGTGCCCGGCATAAAAAGCAAAACGTGGATAGAAAGTGAGAGAGAGAGAATTCACTCACTGTGCGCACGCACGCCGTGCAGGTATGCTACAAACGTGATACTCACAGCTGCGTACGTCTAATAATGTGCTTGCAGAATTTTGAAGGGACACGTCACATGGCTTAACAACCGTCAAGTTAATTAATGTTATATAATTAATTGACGTCGCAAGTCGCGATTGCTCGCCAAATCTAAAAACACACCGCGTCACTAGCAAGCTTTGTACCTCTGGGAGCCGCAGCGCAGCGCTCGCTGATATACTTGGGGAATGTAGTAAATCATCAGAATACAAGTGACATAGTCCATAAGCGTTACAGAAGGAAGTCCCAAAGTAAACACTGTCAGGGGGACCTCCTATCGATATCGTATTGATTGAATACAGGGTAGGCAAGTGGCGAGCAATTGAAAAGTATACCGGAAACACGATATAGAAAAACAACAACTGATGAATGTATTGAGGAACAAAGAGCTTTCTTTCTTGCGCGAACCGAGCAGAGTATATATAGTATATATGTTTGGCTACAGATAAACAAATACGTTCATCTTTAGTAACTTTGTTTGTTTGCTTTTTCGTGAGGGTGATACTCCTTATCCGCTTGCTCTCCCGGTCAGGGCTCACAAAACAAATGTGCACGCATAAAAAAACAACAGCAACGAAGTTCTCTGGCTTCCATCAAGCGTGGATACCTCCGCAGCGGCGTTTATTGCGACAGTAACTGAGTGCGTAGCTTTTCAATATTGGCTTCATGATTTAGTGTTTACTAGGGTTACGAGGCAGGCACTTTCGTTTCGCTTGTATAGGCACCCGCCTCTCGTAACGCACACCCGACAGTCGGATCGTCCTTGGGCGCTTTTCTGTTGCTAAACGTTGGTAAATATATCGAACACTTCTTATAACGTGTATAAGTGCGATATCTATAGAGAAAGGTTAAATAACAACTACTGAAGGCGAGAAAGAGGAAAAAGACACGCATGGTTGCAGGAAGAGAGATTAAGAGAGAGAGAAAGAAAAAGTAACTGAGACGAATTGCAAGTTTATATGAATTTTAAGTTTCTGAAGTCTTGTTATATGCATACAAGATGCGTGGTTGAGGGTCATTGAGAAAATCCTCGCTCAAGTAAAAAGTGTCTGTCCAACCGAAAAAAGGGCGCTATGCATAGGCATACAAAAACTGCGTTGGTCAGCTATAACTGTTTTCTTGAGTAAACACTCGGCAGTTTGAGAGTTCAAAGAACCGCTATCGTCGGTGACGCTTCTGCGAGGTTGCGGCAACCGCGCTTCGTCAGCGGCTGCGAACGGTTGAGTGCAGCACATTCGGTGATATCACTTCAGCATCCGTCTCCGAAGCTCCGTTACTCACTGAAATAAATGTTGAGCTAAGCGCTAATCTTAATTGTAGAAGCTTAATTTTCACGGCATATATGTGGGAGTGCCGATGGCATGGCTGACCATGTAATTAAATATATTTTTTCTCCGACAACGTTTTTCTTCCTCCTTTTTTTTTTTTTGTAAAGTCGGCACTACGACCTGTCACGTGTACCATCCGTGATTTCATCCATTTTTCTTTCTTTCTGAAACGGACTGTTGGCTTTCCTGACTCTCTAATTTCACCTATACCCAAATATAACTTGGACAGCCGTTATTATAGTGATTCAAGTTCAGCCTTGTTTCTAGAATTTCTTTCTATAAGCCAATCAGAGAAGACGCTAGTATACCCCTTCCGTCAATCAGAGCCGGCATCAGGGCGAGCAGCCCGGAATATCGCTCTGGGGACGTGTTTTCTAATGTTCAATTTGATTTTTTTATGCTTTCTTTTGTCCTTCACTGACTGCAGCGTTTTCCTCGAATGGTGCCGTTATCACTGGGATCAGCACCGTGAGACCGCTTGATAAGAAAATAACAATGGAAGATGAAATAAAGAACATTACAATATACCACTATGGCTTATAAATCTCACTCGTAGCCATATATCTGCAGCCATAGTGTTTCCTCAGCGACAACGCGATAGTGTACCGTGGAGGTGTGCGTTGTCGACCTACTTCGAGTTGTCGAGCGTTTCCCAGCGCTCCAATATTCTGTGAAGGGTGTTTTTTTTTCTTCTTTTTCTTAGCTCGTTCTTTTGCCTGCGGGAATCGTATCACAGGCACTCAACGCATAAGAGCAGCAGACGATAGCGTCACCGCTTTTTTTTTCAGGACGTCAAGTGATTACGAACCTCTAAGCAATTTGAAGCAAATGCCTTTCAGGTGACATCATCTGGAAAGTATACATGCTTATTGCGTAATAAAGGTGTCTTTCCCAGCGATTTTCCACTTCTGCACATTTTAATATCCCTTTAATTTACTTAAAGGAAAATTAAATCAACGCCTCTCGCTTGGCGAAGATACCAGTGCATTTCTTTCAGCGCAATAGTATTTCAGCTCTGTCAATAATAGAAAGCTTGTTATAAAACGAACTAAAGCCTTAGTAGAATGTTATTTTAACCTATTCATGCTGTACGAGAAACGGCATCTTCATCCCTGGAATGACTTTAGGTCGATTTGTTTTTGTTGCTCAACACGAGATATCAAGGCGCTAAAGAAAAAAGAGAGCGTACTTTTTTGATAAATAAATAAATAAATAAATAAATAAATAAATAAATAAATAAATAAATAAATAAAGTGAAATGCAGTTATAGTCTATTCAAGTGTATAGGCTCGCCCCAGAGCATGCAAAAAGAAAAAAAATGTGCTTACTGAGGTATTGGTGTTAGGAAACGACCACTAACGTCAAGCGTTTATCGCTGCAGGTGTTCGGGACCATCTGCCTGGGGCTGATGCTGCACTACACCAAGCCCAGCAAGGTGGACTTCTTTGGCATGCCGGGCCATGAGCTGTACTTCCTGCTGACGGCGTTCGGCTGCCTGCTCTGTACCTTCCTGCTGCTGGTCTCTTCCTGCTGGTCCTTTACCTCGTCGTCACTCCTGTCGCGCACCTCCTTCGTGAGTGTCACCACGTCAACGCGCTGTCTTACGATCGACTATGAAGGAACTTCAGTAAAACTTTCGTTGGGCCAAGCTGGTACATAGCGTTTAAGGAGTCAAACTGATTTGCGCTCAAGTTCTCTCCTTAAATAAAAGATCGACTATGAGCCGTGTGGTTTCGCTGCCGCCAAATTTGCCACCGAGAACGAACCGATAAACGTTTCGCCGAGTGACTATAAGTGAGTTGTCTGCCGTCGTCCACGTTTTTCGCGCAGTTTATCATGATAATGGAATGCCAACTCGCCCAACAGTCCATTTTTCTGACTATAAGAAGTTGGCATTTCGTACTGAAAGAAAAAGGGGTAAAGGCTCATTCACACCTGCGACTAGCCCCGGTCGCGCGACCGTTTGCGACTGGCGGTCAAAAAGCGACTCAAAGCGACTGATGTTCACACCTGCGTGCGACCTATATGCGTCTGCTCGTATGCAGCTCGCATTGCCGTTGCCCCGTAAAATAGGCTGACGTCCTGTTTCTGAGCATCTGATTGGTTCAGAGGTTTGCGACTGCAGTCGCGCGACTGAAAAATCGAGCAGCGAGCGACCGAGCCGAAGCAGTCGCTTTGCGACCAAAACGGCTATTTGCGACCGTTTGCGACCAGTCTCTTTGCGACTAACTTAGTCGCGCGAGTGTTGCTAGTCGCCGGTGTGAACGGGCCTTAAATCAAGGAAGCGTGCCATCGTACGATCTCCCCGACTGCCTCTTTGCGACGCTTCCCGTCAGAACAGACGAAATCTCAAGGAAGTTGGGTGCATGGTTTCGAACCAAGCTCAGAGGCGTCTGGTGATGACTAGAGGCCGGATTTTCAGGCATTAAAAAACCTGTTTTAGGCGCCAAAAATAGGCAGGCAAAACAACGTTTTAGGTGCCGAAAATCGCACAATGTTCCCCAAACGACGGCTCCTGGAGGCCTAGCCCGGGCCAATGATTCCTCGTTGGACTCTAAATAAAGCTAATTACCTACCTACCTAACCACGTTTTAGGCCTTCAACGTCGTTAATGTAGCCACAATAATTTTTTTACATAAATCCAACTAATCTCATAACAAAGACGTGCGCGCCCTGTATCTACGACAGGAAAGCAAAAAATGTTGTTTTTTATGATGGCACAAAGGCGCCAGCAGTTGAACATAGCCGTGCAATTGCCTTCTGTTATGGATTAGGAGAACTTTTTGTTGGGCAAGTTGGTGAACGTTCATGATTTATTTTTAAGGCGCACGATTTTAAGGCCCGTGTCCTATCTTGTGTATGTCCTCCTTTGCTCCTTGAAAATCAATTATGAATTGTCTTTTTTCGCAGGCGCGTAGCCAGAAATTTTTTCGGGGGTGGGGGGTGGGCGGGGTGAGCACTTGCTAAAAACATAGACTATTTGAGGAAAATACCTATTTTTATTATTTATTTCTGGTGAAAACACCTACTTCACCAAAATTTCGAATTTCGGGGGTGGGGGGCGGGCCCCTAGGTGCCCCCCCCCCCTCTGGCTACGGGCCTGCCTGCACGGCTCGCAGAATGCGGCCTCTCCTTTTATTCTGTAGCATGGTGAGTCAAGTGTCGAATCAACACACTCCCGGGTCTCTTTCTTTGCGGCATGGCTAAGAAGGGCAGCACAGGAGGTAGCCAGACCGCTAAAAGACTAGAAGGTAGGGATGCCTGACACTGGTCGGGTCTAATCGCGTAGGGTCAATTTCTCCAATGTCGGTGAACACCGTAAGACGTCAATTACAAACAAAAAACAAAAACTGCGTGCACATCACATTTTTCTTTCTTTTGTTCATCACTCTCCTCTGCACTGACGGCTCTCTACGGTTTCGCATTCGCCAACGGCATTCGCTAACCGCTCGCGCCATGTCAGCGCGGCGGCGAATGGTGGCCGGCACGTCTCATTTTACTGGTACTGACGCTTGTTTTCCAGAAGCTGGTTGAACTAGACGACTACGTTAAACCCCATAGAGTACCGAACAGTCAATGTTGCCCGGTAATATGAATAATGGTCTCAAACAGCTATCGAAACCTAAATTTGGGGGATGATAGCGTTCATATAGCCGCCGATTTTGAAAATAGGCATTTATAGGCACTTAAAGGAAATTAGGCGCAAACGCCAAAAGTAGGCGTTTATAGGCACTACAAGAAAACTATAAAAACCCTTCTTAACCTCTAATATCGTCTCATATATCAAAATGGCGCGACAGGAACGTAAGGAACAAAACAGGCATTTGCCTAAAATCCGGTCTCTCTAATGATGACATTCCTGCTTTGCAGATGTAGCTAACGCGTCGGAGATGCTTTCTCTCAAACGGGCCCTGCAGCACTTTTCCAAGTAATCAGCGGATGACTTCATTGAAGGAGTTTATTGCCTCACAAATCGACTGCCGCGAAAACTTTTAGAATCCGTCAAGTACGAGCGGAGTTGCAGGGATTTGTCGCACGCTTTAAGCGATTTCGATCTCTCCCCTTTCGTGCCACCGAGTGCGCTGAAAGCTGCCCAGGGAGGGATGACGTAGAGGCAGGAAGCTTCGTCCGTTCGTCAGCGCGAGCCGTGACCTTGAGCATTTCTTTTTTTCTTCGAACGCGCGGCTTACTTTAGGTGTGATTGCAAGCAAGCAAGCAAGCGGGTACGTCGCGGCATCCCTCGGCGACCGCGGTAACTATGCAGCTCACGATGCTCAAATCAGCCAATGGCCGGGGACTTTGTGTTTATAACGCGGTCTTTTTTGCATAAGGCATCATTTGTTGAGAGAAGAGCGAGCGATTTCTAGCTGACTTTGAAAATTAATTCTACATTCCAGGCCGCATGCTACGCTCACATATTTGGCTCACATGTTCTCAGGACCCTCGACTACCGATCGGCAGCGTTTTAGAGGGGTACTGACACAAAACTTCACGGCCTGCGGAATCGATTCCCGTGAACGTGCGTATATCATCTGCAAAACATCAACAGTGAATATAGCTTGGAAGGCATTTTAAATGAATTTTGAAGTTTGTTTGAGCGATTGACACCCGCCGGCTATTGACACCCTCAAAGGAGACCCTTGGTGACCCCCTACTTCCCTTACGTGAACACGCTGCAACAAGTTATAATGACGTCATAGCCGCCATTTTTTTTTTTTTTGCCGCGTTCGCTCCAGCAGCCTACTTCTGGGCGGCTGCTCGCGGACCGCGCGAAAGTGCGTCACAGTTCTGTGTGCTGACGTGATCGAGAGCTGCACCCGCTAGGTGGTGATAGTTGCACCCGGAGGCTTGTCGTTTTTGAAACCGAATTGACACTGGTCGGTGATGAGGAGCCTGTAATTATTTATCTGTCGCGCGTTGCAGCAAACGATGTGCCGTGTTATGACTAACAGGCCCCCAGCAGCACATTGCAGAAAAAAAAAAAACGCGAGGCCAAACTTTTTTTGTCAGTACCCCTTTAAGGCGAAAGCATTTAATGTCTCATACTTGCGGCGTCCGCCGTCCGTCCGTCCGTGCCCTGGAACGGTGCCATCTGTGGCCTCTCCCCCTCACACTCTCTCAGCAATCACATGATGGCACAGCGGCGCATAGCAACAGTTGCGCGTTGCTCCTTCCAACGCGCGTTGCATAACTGTTGCGCAGGGCGGCGGGGCGGCGGCGGCAGTGGCGGCGTCCGTCGGCGGCGCCGCTTGACGCCGCCGCGCTACCAAGCGGCCCGGTGATGATTCCACGGCAAGCGGTTCGGAGATGCGCCCCAAGGATCTGGATTCCCCCGATACCATGGCATAGTCAGTCGAATGGCCCGACGCTTTCGCCGAACACACTTTGGAATTAACAAAGTGTCCCTCAATTTTTCTGACTATGCCCAACAAGTGTTGCAGGGCCCCTTTAAAGGTCGTCCACTTTCTGCTCCCCACTCATCCAGACAGGCCCCTGTAGCTGTCACGAGGCTGCGTCTTTGGGCATACTGACGCCGCACACCAGCGCCAGACCCGTTCCCGCATGAATGCTTACCTAACCTGCAACCAGTTCTGTGATACGCGCTCGTGGGATGTTGCCCCAGGCGGGGAGGACTATGCAGACGGTAGCTACCAACCTTGGTACTATAGTTACGTTCACGTTCTTTCACTGTACTAACATCGAGGGCGTCCTTGTGCAGTTGCAAAAGCTGGTTGGGTGATTCAGCAACGTTATGGAAGTTCTATCGCAAAATGCGGATAAAAATGAACTAAAATCACAAAGGACGGTTTCTCTATAACATAGCCATGCTTCTTTAGTAAATGTAACACAGCTGATTGATTGATTGATTGATTGATTGATTGATTGATTGATTGATTGATTGATTGATTGATTGATTGATAGATATTGTGCACCTTCGCAGGAGATCCTGTTCCACCTGGTGGCGTGCGCCCTGTACCTGGCGGCAGGCATCACGCTGTTGACCAAAACGCTCGACTATCACCGCAACTTCCGTGGCGAACAGTACGACGCCCGCATAGCGGCTGCCGTAAGTTTGCCGTCGCGCTGCCCCATCGTGCACGGTGCGCGCGCGGTTAACTCTAGGCTTGCAGACATAAGCGTGTGCAGAGTTCCCCTTCAGGGGGCGGGGGGTGAAGGTTCATCGCAGAGCCCCCCTCCCTATTAAGTCAATGTATGGGGCAGACTTTGCGCCACCCCCCCCCGTGCACGCCTATGCTTGCAGATGTCTAAATAAGGGTGATTGCTTACGTGCGCGCACACATTTTTGCTCCCTGGCAGAGTCTTTAGATTAACAGTATGCCCCATGTTTCTGTTGTAATCGATTTCCCGAATGTGTTAAATGAGGAGGAGAAGGGTACACGGATGCCTTCCTGTGGGGATAATAGGAATCCGCATGTGTGTCACAGCAAGTTACAAAGTGGTGACGGATAGTTTTGGGACTATTTGACATGTTAGGCTTATTTTGTTCTCGCATGTGTGGATGGGCCGGGATCTTTAGCGGTTGTGCAACTGCTGCGTAGCTCGATTTCGACTGACACATCTAAGGGGTCTCCTTGGATTTGCCAGCTCATCTCCTGAATGTGATGAAAGGAACAAGCTTTAGGGAGAAAAACAAAAAGACATGCGCAGCTTTCATAATGCGCATCGTTCATTAAAGTTCTGTCTTGGCGTCGCATTGCCTTGCCGTCCTGCCCTTCGAAAAGTTCTTGTGATTATGTGTATAGCCGGCAGGTTCTTTCTTTTCATGCGCCTTGTTGCGTTGAGCGACCGATCCGTGCTGACGTCCTTCTCTGCCCCGCAGGTTTTCGGCATCATGAACGGGGCCCTGTACCTGATCGGCGCCATCCTGTCGTTCCGGATCTTCCGACAGGGCTGACCATGCTCGGCGGGTCTGGGCGTGGCCCGACTGCCACGAGCTTCTCTTGGCTTTGACGTTAAACGCACTAGCCGCTCTCTGTTCACTCATACTCATCTTGGCATCATTGTTGCTCTGTGTATCCGATCGTGGCGGAGTCATTCTCCTCTCCGCGTATGTGTCATGTATCGTTTGTGCTTAGAGGCCAGTTTGCGTGCACGTGTTTGAGCTGCACCTTCTAGAGCGCACAGCGTTCTCGCGGCACTCGGTGTCGTCGTTTCCTTTTGTGGGGTCCGATGATAAACAAGGAGGCTTCCTTGGCTTGCATCGACTCTCTGAGTCGCTCGCACACGCACACACACAGACAATGTTCTGTTTCGGTGTTCACTGCCAGCTTTTAAGTCACTAATTTTGGTGCACACGAAAAGCGAGAAGTCATTAGGAATGAATCATTGAAACGTATGCAACCTGGCAATGTTCTGTTTGCGCCACGAAACAAGATGGCAGAGCGTTCTACGTCCCGCTGGTGCTTAAATGTGCCAAAGTTGTACGCTCTGTACTAAATGCCCAATCAGGTAGACGTTGCTATATCCTCATGCACAAGTGTCAATCGCATTCTTATAAGCATTTCTGTAAGGGCACAAAAGGATGGAACAGTTGGCGTACCCTATCAGAAGGAAACCCAAATAATGTAGTATCTACAATACGGCAACACGTAATAAGAGAATAGGTCGATACATAAACAGCGAGCCCACGTGTGTTTAAAATTTATTTGTCTTAAAGAGGTCATCCGTACGGTATTTGCCCGTGGAGCCTCTCCTGTTTTCTGCAGCACTCTTTTAGTGTACTTTTGGTATTGGTCTTCCTTTCACGCAATGTCTAAAGAGAGAGAGATAAAACTCTTGAATTCGCTTGCGATCTCCTTGTTGTCATTGACCTTTGGTGAAAGCAAAAAGAAAATTGGTTGGGTGCCAAGAAGGCGAAAGAAAAAAAAAAGAGAAAGAAACCATGCGTTTATTTAGAATCTGGTTAGAAAATAAAGAAAGCTGTCTACAAACTACGCGGCAGTGTTTTCGACCTTTATATCTCTCAAGTTCTGATCACAGTTATTTTTTTTAGTTATGCTTAGGGTACGTGGCACGGAAGTGAAGGGCGCGGAGCTCATTTCTGACCTGTTGCATGACCGTCTGACACACTGAAGTTGCGCACATCGGAGACAATGGCAATTAACTGACAGGAGATAGATAATGAGAGCAATTTCGGACTTTCTATTATCACTGCGCATGCAGCGACGACTCATGTGACACAACGGTCATGAGCTCGGCACCTATTGCTGCGCAAAACAGTTATGGAAACGTTTGTTAAATATCGTTGTTGTTCTTGTCAAAACGATATTGTTCTGAAAACTGGCGTGGCGTGCGCCTAAAAATGTGTTGGCCTAGGTTGTTCACGGAAGCAAAATGTGCCGCGTTTCGTGCCTTCGATCTGCCAAGCGAGGTCCAGGAAAAAAAATATAAAAAAAAGTAACTGAGGCATACTTGTTTGGCAACCGAACTGCCTTCTAGGTTCACCTCGGTAACTTAAAACATTTTGCGCTTGTTGTTTACTGCTTTCCGTAGACAAATAATGACGCGCCAGTACTTGCCGTTGGCCAAAATCCGTCCACACGTGAAACACTGCCTAACTCGAGGGGGCATTCACCGTTCCGGTTGTCATAGGACATGTTTCTCCTGCTAGTGTTTTCTGTGCCGCGTGCCTTTTATTGGTTGTGATCTGTGTCATTACGATGAAGGCGGCACAGATTCGGAAGGTATAGACAGAATGTGATTTACGGCAGTCGTGTTAGGCACTTTTGTGGCGTTCAGGGTCGCGCAGAAATTTCCCCGCGCAATTTTTCCACGTTTATAATGCGTCCACCTTTTATTGCCAAATATGGCGCGAAAAGTTCCGGCTGATTATTTGCCGAACTGTTCAATTTTCTAGTTTGCGAAAAAAAAAAGCTTTATGTCGAGATACAAGATGTGCACCTTCGAAATAATTCTTGGAAACGAGAGCGACGTAAACACTGCCGTTTGGCTCAATTTCAGCGCACATTTATCTGGCAGCCGCCGGAGCGTAACTTAATTACGGGTCTTTCTGCACGGTAGATTCATGATAATCGCAATTATGAGTAAAATCTGCGACAGTGTACAAGAAAACGTCTAGGACAGCTAGAATGTAATTTGCGTGGTGGACGAAAAAGATTCAGAAAGATGATAAAGAAAACAATTTACTAGACATTGGTGAAGCTTTTCTCGACATAAAGACAACATCGAAACAAACAGATTTAAGACGGATTTTTCTGGGGAAAAAATGTTACGCATGACCAGGAGGTTTTCTTTAGTCGCGCATGACGCAATTCGGACAAAAACTCTTAACGTCCACCTCGTCCTAGCCTGCATCTTAAGAGGAAGTGTATAGCTCATGGCGACCATACACTTTGCGTTTACAACAAGCATAACGTTGCTATGTTCTTTATAGAAAACCGAACGTGGACAATCGGGACGCGCCCTATCGATTAAATCAATCTCAGAAACAGCTTCAGTACTTCGGCGGTCGTTTCTTACAGC
The DNA here is from genome assembly GCF_013339695.2 of Rhipicephalus sanguineus. Taxonomy (NCBI): domain Eukaryota; kingdom Metazoa; phylum Arthropoda; class Arachnida; order Ixodida; family Ixodidae; genus Rhipicephalus; species Rhipicephalus sanguineus. The sequence goes on along the minus strand of NC_051176.1, from coordinate 200,892,481 downwards.
TGTGATTACAACTGACGAACGTAGTCCCCAATATTCTGCGCAATAAGCGTTTTAATGCGCTCTAGTTCTTAAACAGTCATTGCGTTGTAAGTTTCCGCACCATCCCGCTTTTACATCTTTCCCATCGCCATCCCCGTCGTGACAGGAAAAAAAAAAAAACGCGTTGGCCGTTATATGTATATTTCTTTAGTGTTTCCATGTAGCTAACAGTAACCGACGCATAGCCTACCCGCACACTATATAGGGTGCAACCACGTGTACAAGCTTTCGTCGACTTCTCATGTATCGCCGATGTGCCTAATAAACTTTGACGTGTTATCTGCCTGTCCCCTTCTTCTTCTTCCCTCCTCGTGCTTTTGTTTTCTGTGGCGCCGCGTTGTTATTCCTTCCTGTTGCCGCAAATAGGCCACGTAGCAGGACCAGCGGTCAGTGGAGAGAAAGCGTCACGCAGCTGCGTTGCCAGGAGCTGATCATCACGCGCCGCCCTTGACTGCATGGCTGACAGTTCTTCGGCGTGCGCGATATCGTGCTCCATGTCAGTCTCTCGTTCAGCACAACCCGCAAGCCGCCGTGTCTGCTCTGCTTTTTTGTTTCATTTTTTTTTTGTGAACTCGAGAGACGTCGGTCGCCGATGCGTGCAGCTCGTTGTTGAACGGCGCGGACAGAAGCCTCGTAAACCAATGGGATCAATTTTTGGCACCTGGCAGACAGACCTGGCAACGTTCTTTCGGCTTTGTATACATATCCCACGCGCCATTTTAACGGAGAGGCGGACGTGCCTCCGAGTCGCCTCTGCACTATTTAGTCGTTGCTATGTGGACACCCGACACTAACGCTGGCGCGGTGGGTAACGTGAAATCTGAAAGTTACGGGATATTTGCCGACGGCCCAGTGCGTTTCGTCTTCGGAGAACGCGGAAACAAACGGCGAAGCCATCGTGACGGGGCTTCTTTGTGTAAGCGCTCGTTTTCGTTCCTCGAAATAGTCCCTTATTGGCTTCGGTGCTAAAACGCCTGGGACCCTTTAGCAGGACTGAAGCTTGTCTGTCGCAGAAACGTGGATTACGCGGTTTAATGCTAAGCGCGGTGCTATATAGCTTTGTAAAACCACATCTTGCGGCGTGCGTCAGCTAAGCTTCGTGCTTATTCTTCCGGGAAGCGTAGACTCCTCGAAACGTGCCTGAAATTTTAAGCGAAAGCAGTTCATGTATAATGAGTGCTCGAAGGACGGCTGGCGAACAGTTATGGCGTCATAGGGGGCTTTATTGCGACGTTGATATTGGTTACGGGCCGTCGCGCAGCGAGAGGACAATTGGCAAGACGCCCGTGCTGTAGCCGATACATTATCTTGGCTGTAGCATCCAAATTCGATGAACTGTATTCTGCACGTATTATGTGTACGCATTCGACCTATTTCATATTCCCGTCACACTTTGTGGGCGTTTGGATTGGAGGGATTAGAAATGCCATATAACGGAGTGTCATAGTTGCGTACATTATATAGATGTGACAGTTTTGCAAAAGTTAACAAAGCAGATATTAGGCGACCACTACAAAGCCGAGCTTTTTCTTTACTTTTCTTTTTTTTTACACTCTTCCTGTTCCTATAACAAATTCAGTAACAGAGATTTCTCAGTACGTGTTCGAAACTTAGAATATTCAGACAGCCCATCATCTGCGGGCCCGTTAAGTCAGACGCCTTTTTTTTTTGGGGGGGGGGGGGGGGGGGAGGGGGGCTGGGTTTGGGTGGGGTGTCGAATTGTTAAAAATTTGGGCTCGACAAAAGAAAATGAAAAAAAAAAACAGATGAAATGAAAGGGCTTATTACTCGAGACAAGATAGCACGAACTCTGCTATGCATGTGCGCCATGCGTGTAGATCCAGTCTACAGTGTATATTGCCACGGGCGTTTCTTATTATCACTTTTGGTTTATTCGTTTCTCGCCCACAAAGACTGTCAGAAACGCTCAGCGCAAACCGCGCCTCATTGTTCGAGAGGCTTCGCGATCATTGTAGATCGTTTTGTTAAGATTGCGCGCAAGACGCGCACACTCGAGCCTATTCTAGAATTTGCACGACAGCCAGCGATAATGCTGGAATATTCGACGGCACATGTTTAAATGCCGACGCGCTTCACCGCTTGTCAGTTGATCGACGGACGACGCCCTGTTCGCCGCTATCATTGTACAGCGTGTATTGCTGTAGTCCTAGTTCTGATTTTCCGGCCACAAGTTCGGCCAAATAAACAGTTTCATCCTGCAAACGCCGACCGCTGTCTTCGTCGACGTCACGACCACGTGACATCTGGTGGAGGTGCTGCTTCTTCCATGATCCGGACGCCACCGCGGAGCGCTGACCCAAGCCCAAGCCGCGACGAGGACGACGGCAAGGAAATCCCGGATCGTCGAACAAGCCGCAGGCAGAAGGGACTGCAGCCAGAGCACGGGCTCCTTCCCGAAAAACCCAGGCAGCCGCAGATCTCAACATCGACCACAGCGACTATGACCGACCACGTGCAGCCTGCGCCAATCCTTCTTCGCCAGCCCAAGGAGCCGCCAACCTTCCGCGGATCGTCGTTCGAAGACCCGGAAAGCTGGCTCGAAGCCTACGACCGAGTCGCCCTTTTCAATGCCTGGACCAGTGAAGACAAGCTACAGCATGTCTACTTCGCCTTGGAGGACGCAGCTAGAACCTGGTTCGAGAACCAAGAGCGAACCCTGACAACATGGGACGTTTTTCGCACCAGGTTCCTGGCAACATTCACCAGCGTCGTCCGCAAGGAGAGGGCCGAGGCTCTGCTCGAAACCCGCGTGCAGCTGCCTAACGAAAACGTGGCACTCTTCACAGAAGAAATGACGAGACTGTTCCGCCACGCGGACCCCGAGATGCCCGAGGAGAAGAAAGTGCGCTTCCTCATGCGAGGAATCAAGCAGGAGCTGTTCGCGGGACTGATCAGAAACCCACCCAAGACCATCCAAGAATTCCTGGCGGAGGCAACAACAATCGAGAAGACGCTCGAGATGCGCACGAGGCAATACAACCGCCGCATGCCGACGACGAACTACGGGGAAGCACATGCGCTGGGCTCCGACGACTTGCGTGAGACGATAAGGGCGGTCGTGCGCGAAGAGCTCCGAAAGATGTTTCCTGCATCTCAACCCCAGGTGCATTCCATAGCCGACGTCGTTCGCGAGGAACTTCAGCATTCGCTAGGAGTTGCTGCACCGCCGCAACCTGAGCCGGAAGCCATGAGCTATGCTGCCGTTGCACGCCATGCTGTCGCCACTCCGCGCTATCACCAACGCCCTGCGCCGTCGCATTTCCGTCGCCAGACACCGCCGCCACCTCCGACGCTATCCCGCCCGCCTGCAAGCCAAAGCTACACCCCCCGAAAGACCGACGTTTGGCGCGCCCCTGACAACCGCCCGCTCTGCTACCACTGCGGGGAGGCCGGCCACACGTACCGCCGCTGCCAATACCGACAGATGGGGCTACGCGGATTCGCCGTCAACGCGCCGCGCCCGCAGCCAGGCGAACGGCCTCGCGACATCGACGACTATCTCACCGGAGCACAGCGGCAAGAACGACGACCTTCCCGCTCGCCGTCGCCCGGCCGTTACATGTCACCGCACCGCCGGCAGTACACTGGCCCAAACCGGGGCCGGTCGCCTAGCCCGTATCCGGAAAACTAAGGGCAGCAACCGATGGAGGTGCGGTTGCTGAACGACGAAATGCTGAAGATCCTCCGCCGTCGACGACTACGCCGCGACGAAGTTCCGAGCCCCCGCCGCACGCCGAACGACGCCCTGAAGACGAAACTTTGCGACCGGAAGCAGACCTGACGACGCAACGCGGAAGCAGCGGTGCAAACCGACGTAGCCGTGACCCGACGCCGCGACCTAACCGCAACGCAAGACGGCGGACTAGCGACCTCGACGTTCTGATCGACGGCCACAACGTCACTGCTCTCGTCGATACTGGAGCCGACTATTCCGTCATCAGTGGGCCGTTCGCAGCACAGTTGAAGAAAGTTAGGACTGCTTGGGAAGGCCCCGAGATCCGGACCGCTGGAGGCCATCTGATAACGCCGATTGGTGTCTGCACGGCGCGAGTCACCATCAATAACCGGACTTATCCTGCGAGCTTTGTAATCCTACAAAACTGCTCCAGGGATATGATACTTGGAATGGACTTCTTAAGTGACCACGGCGCCGTCATCGACCTGAGGTCTGAGTCGATAACACTGACCTCAGACAAAGCGCTCCCGCCCCACGCGATGCCAGGCAACCATGCATTGAATGTGATAGAAGAGCAGGTGACCATTCCGCCGCGCTCCAGCGTCATTATTTCCGTCGGCACCGAAAAACCTGCGAACCTTGAAGGCGTCATCGAGGGGTGATCAGCACCTACTCCTGAACCGTCAAATTTGCGTCGCACGAGGTATAGCCGAGCTGCGTGACGGTAAGCAAAGGTGGTGCTGACGAACTTCAGCCACGAATATAGGCACCTCAACTTTGGTACGACGGTTGCCTACATCGACGAATGTCTAGCCGCCAGCGATGCTTTCGCCCTCTTCGATGCTGCCGAACCTGCTTCGACGAATAGAGGTCCCGAACCGGATTTTGACATCAATCCGAGCCTTCCGAAGGCCAAGCAAGACCAGCTGAAAACCCTGATCCTGCAATACAGGGACTGTTTCTCGTCGTCATCGCGGGTCCGACAAACGCCCCTTGCGAAGCACCGCATTATAACAGAAGAACATTCTCGACCACTCCGTCAGAGCCCCTACAGAGTTTCTACTCGAGAGCGCGACGCGATAAAGAAACAAGTCGACGAAATGCTACGCGACAACATCATCCAGCCGTCCAAGAGTCCGTGGGCGTCACCCGTGGTGTTAGTGAAGAAGAAGGACGGGACACTGCGTTTCTGCGTTGATTATCGGCGCCTGAACAAAATCACGAAGAAGGACGTGTACCCCCTCCCACGAATAGACGACACCCTGGATCGACTTCACAACGCGACGTACTTTTCGTCGATGGACCTCAAGACCGGCTACTGGCAAATCGAAGTCGACGAGAGAGACCGAGAAAAGACTGCCTTTATAACACCCGACGGCCTCTTTGAGTTCAAGGTCATGCCTTTCGGTCTTTGCTCGGCACCTGCGACGTTCCAGCGTGTCATGGACACCGTACTGGCCGGATTGAAGTGGCAGACGTGCCTTGTGTATTTGGACGACGTCGTCGTGTTTTCCTCAACCTTCGACGAGCATCTCCGGCGGCTTGAGGCAGTACTTCAAGCAATCAGGCCTCTGGACTGACCCTGAAGCCAGAAAAGTGCCGATTTGCGTACGACGAGCTCTTGTTTCTGGGTCATGTGATCAGCAAGTCTGGAGTGCGCCCAGACCCGCGGAAAACAGCTGCCATCGCCGACTTCGCGCCACCCACTGACAAGAAGGCCGTGCGCCGATTTCTCGGCTTATGCGCCTATTACAGACGCTTCGTCAAAAACTTTTCACGGATCGCCGAACCACTGACGCTTCTCACGAAGAATAACGTGGAATTCAGGTGGGAAACGGCGCAAGTGCAAGCCTTTCAAGAACTTAAACGACGCCTGCAGACGCCACCCATACTCGCGCATTTCGACGATTGCGCCGATACGGAAATACACACCGACGCAAGCAGCGTAGGACTCGGTGCCGTCCTTGTGCAAAAGACTGACGGGCTTGAAAGGGTTATCAGTTATGCTAGCCGGTCACTATCCAAGGCGGAAGCAAACTATTCCACAACAGAAAAGGAATGCCTTGCCATCCTCTGGGCTACGTCAAAGTTTCGCCCCTACCTCTATGGCAGGCCCTTCAAAGTTGTCAGTGACCATCACGCCTTATGCTGGCTAGCTAACTTGAAGGACCCTTCAGGTCGTCTCGCACGATGGAGTCTGAGGCTTCAAGAATTCGATATTACCGTCGTGTACAAGTCCGGACGAAAACACTCTGACGCCGACTGCTTGTCTCGTGCCCCCGTCGACGCACCGCCGCAAGACGACGACGATGACTGCTTCCTCGGAACCATAAGTGCCGACGACTTCGCCGAAAGGCAACGGGCCGACGCGGAACTGGGGGGCCTTATTGAGTACCTCGAGTACAAGACCGCCGTTGTTCCGAAGGTATTCAAGCGAGGACTGCCGTCGTTTTTCTTACGGAACGGCGTTCTCCTGAAGAAGAACTTCTCGCCACTTCGAACTGACTACCTTCTCGTCGTGCCCTCATCACTGCGACCAGAAGTCTTCCAGGCCCTACACGACGACCCGACGGCTGGACACCTCGGTGTTTCCCGCACGCTCGCCCGAATACAGGAAAAATACTACTGGCCACGCCTTGCTGCCGACGTAGCCCACTACGTTAAGACTTGCCGAGATTGCCAGCGACGGAAGACACCGCCGACTAGGCCAGCGGGACTTCTGCAGCCAATCGAACCACCTCACCGGCCGTTCCAGCAAATCGGGATGGATCTACTGGGGCCGTTCCCCACGTCGACTTCCGGCAACAAGTGGATCGTCGTAGCAACTGACTACCTCACCCGCTACGCCGAGACAAAGGCCTTGCCCAAAGGCAGTGCCGCCGAGGTAGCCAAGTTCTTCGTGGAGAACATCGTCTTGCGTCATGGCGCCCCAGAGGTCCTCATCACAGACAGAGGTACCGCCTTTACTGCGGACTTAACTCAGGCGATCTTCAAATACAGCGAGACGAGCCACCGCCGCACCACCGCCTACCACCCGCAGACCAATGGCCTCACCGAACGTCTAAATAAGACCATCGCCGACATGCTGGCCATGTACGTCGACGTTGAGCACAAGACGTGGGACGCCGTCCTTCCGTACGTGACCTTCGCTTACAACACGGCCGTCCAAGAAACGACGCAGATGACGCCGTACAAGTTGGTCTACGGAAGGAGCCCGGCGACGACGCTGGACGCCATGCTACCCAACGTCACCGACGAAGAAAATGTCGACGCCGCCGCTTACTTACAACGTGCCGAAGAAGCTCGACAGCTGGCCCGCCTGCGCATCAAGACCCAGCAGCGCACCGACAGTCGTCGCTACAATCTTCGACGACGCTTCGTGGAGTACCAGCCCGGCGACCGTGTCTGGGTATGGACGCCAATACGCCGACGGGGACTTAGTGAGAAGCTTCTCCGACGATACTTCGGACCGTACAGGGTACTTCGCCGCCTCGGCGCACTCGACTACGAGGTTGTCCCTGACGGCATTACGAACTCTCAGCGGCGCCGTGCACGACCTGAAGTCGTCCATGTCGTGCGCCTCAAACCATATTACACGCGTTAGCGAATCTGAGGACTGTCATTTTGCTTTATTATTGTACTTTCTTGCTTGTGCTTATTGTTTATTGTACTTTGTTGCTTTATTCTTGTTATTTATTGTTGCATGCATTGGACTGTCCTGTTTTAAGCATCGGGACGATGCTTTTTCAGAGGGGGGCATTGCCACGGGCGTTTCTTATTATCACTTTTGGTTTATTCGTTTCTCGCCCACAAAGACTGTCAGAAACGCTCAGCGCAAACCGCGCCTCATTGTTCGAGAGGCTTCGCGATCATTGTAGATCGTTTTGTTAAGATTGCGCGCAAGACGCGCACACTCGAGCCTATTCTAGAATTTGCACGACAGCCAGCGATAATGCTGGAATATTCGACGGCACATGTTTAAATGCCGACGCGCTTCACCGCTTGTCAGTTGATCGACGGACGACGCCCTGTTCGCCGCTATCATTGTACAGCGTGTATTGCTGTAGTCCTAGTTCTGATTTTCCGGCCACAAGTTCGGCCAAATAAACAGTTTCATCCTGCAAACGCCGACCGCTGTCTTCGCCGACGTCACGACCACGTGACAATATATACCAGGCCCGTAGCCAGGGGGGGAGCCCTTGGGAACCGGGCCCCCTCCCCCCCCTCCCCGAAATTTTGGCCCAGTAGGAGTTTGTACCAAAAATAAATAATGAAAATAGGTGTTTTTCTCAAATAGACAAGGTTTTCAGCAAGCCCCCCCCCCCCCCCCCCCCGAAAAAAATTCCTGCCTACGGGCCTGATGTATACGTGTGTTTGAGGATTTCGCTGTCTATTAAATGGTTCGCAAGTGGCAAAAGGGGCCACCGAATGATCGGCAATCACCAGAAATGAGCTCTAGCGAATAAGAAATGCATGAAGGAAGCGAACAAAAGCAAAACTTAATATGTACTGATGGGTTAGTTGGCGAGCCATTATGTTGACGAAGCAGCGCACAAGGGACACAATCACGTACACAGTCCAGCGCTTTTGTTTGCGTCATTGTTATGTGTGCTTGATTTGGTCCTTTGTGCGCGGCTTCATCAGTATCAAAGGAAAACGACCTACGAAAAAAGAAGAAGAAGCAATGCGAGGAAAGAAAAAAATATCGGAGGATGAGAGCTTCAACATCGGCGTGGCCTGCTATATATCCAGTGCGGAGCGCGCTGTATCGGCAACACGCGGGCATCCAGTAGCAGCGAGCGTTACGAAAACAGCCTTGGTCTGTAGAGTATCGGAACCATAAAAGCAGCACACTACGAAAAGGAAGGCGCCGACAACATCACTCAACATTAGCATAAACGCAAGTCAGATAGTGAACACGTTCGTAATAGGTAGCCTCTCAAGAGATAGAAATTTTAACAAGATAAAAGAATAGAAAGTCAGCATGAGAGCGTGATGCTCCAAGCTACTGTGGAATGGGTTCGGAGGAACAACAGATATTTCTAGAAAGGAGAAGGTGATATGGTAAGGCTACGTATGAAAATGCAATGATGGCATCTGTTGCACAGCTTGTCGTGCAACCTTCACGTGCGTGCTTCGCGGCCCATGGACCGCGAAGGCTACAGAAGTGTAGCCAGGAAATCCGTCTGTGGCATGTGCGATTTACATAGCTATTCTCGTCATAGAAAGGAAGGAAGGAAACTAAGGCGGGGAGGTTAACCAAGAAAGCTTCCGCTTATTTACTCTATGCTGGGGGAATGAGAAAGGAGAATATAAATGTGTGTGTAAGAGAGAGAGAGGGGGAACGAAAGAAAGAAATGAGCCGTGAATGCGCTGACTCGTGTTGGATTGCACCACAAGTCAAAGGCGTTCGCACAAGCCCGTTGTCCTCGAGAAGCCCAAAATTGTCTTCACTGCCTTGTGGGTCGACGAGCGATGGTGTCTGAGCAGCACCAGCCCGGAGACGGACCGATCATCCAGTCGTCGCAACGCGTCAGAAAGTGATTGCCTTTCTGAGGCAAATCGAGGGCAGTGTCATGTTTTCTTCGGTGCCGCAGGCCTCGCATAGGCGTGCTTGAGCGAGACAGCAGCTGTTGCATGGCGTCAAGTATTTGTCGCAGCATCGTTCTGACGACGATGTTCGACAATGGCGCCACGCAGCCCTCCCGTTCTGCTCGCTGATGTTTTGAGCTCCGTCACTGCCTGTCACTATCTGACTCGCTGTCGGAGAGTAATGAAGAGCTCTGATAGCGTGCCTTCGTGTCTCTGGGCACGTCCAGGGATCAGAAACCTTCTACGCAGATAAAGGAGGCCTATATATAGCTGTTTGCAGCGGCTGCGTTGGACCTCTCGCTAACGCTGACACTCGATGCGCAGATGTGTATACGTGTATAGAAACGATACTTGCACACACCGACGGCCGTTGGTTCTACGCAGTACGCAGTCAGAATGAGCCAACTATAGCACATGCTTTATTTGTTAGCTCGGGAACCCCTACATTAGCACAAGGAAACGGAGAAATCGTTTTCTCGGCAACCACTGCGACCTTATTGATGAAACTTGCTGCATATAAAATGAAATGGTTCAATATAATAACTTCCCAAATAGGCTTTCAATGTATGTCATCTACTTCTAAACATGCATGCTTGAAAATTGCGAGAACTTTAGAAAACTCTTTTACACTAGGATTTCAACTATTGAACTTGGCGGTAAAAAAACAACAAAGAAACCCCGACAAATTATATTGCGAACTATACCTAACAATACATCTCAAGGGGACATTGTGTTATATACACCACTCTGTAATATTTCAGTAACTTATTGTTAGGTCTTTTCAAAACCCCTGTAAACAATGTAAAAAAACAATTGCAGGCTGTAAATTTGTAAGTCACCTTTGTCCGCTTTGGATCCTCTAACAGATACACTTTAGAGAAATGTGCTATCTGATTTCGGTTCAGAGTTATGGATCCACTAAATTCGTGCTTCTTTTTCTTTTTTCTGGACTTGCCGGTTTTTTCCTAACATTCGAACAATAAAATTGAAGTCATATCAGAGGTAAGCTTGTCATTTAGTCGCTAGAATTAAAAAAAAAGAAATCAGTTAGCATCATCTCTAAAACAATTCCCATTCAAATTTTTGCCTCATGTGAGTATCTGCGCATTTTGGATATATTTGGACTAGGAAATCGAAAGTACTCATACGACCCACTGGGACCTCGGAAATGGCTCCTGGGCAGGATCATTGAGTAGTTGCTAGTGTATGCATTAGTGAAGTCGGCCTAAAGAGGCTTTGACCATTGTAAAGACAGCGCGCTGTTTTCGGAGGCGATATGCTTTGCAAGATAGGATTTGTGGTGTTTTATTTTTCTCCCAAATAGGGACAGTTTCCGTTCAGGTTATATCATGTTATATGTCAACTTTACGTAGCCGTAAGAAAAAACAATAAAAAGCTGCTTCTCCGCACTGTCGTGCTTTGTGTATGGATAATCAGCGAAAAGGGTAACTTGAATAGGTACAACTTCGTGTTAAAGTGAACAACCATATTCGAAAAACACCGGCTTTTAGTACGTAATCAAACCCCGTGTAAAGTTAGCAGACTGAGACTTCTTGGCGCATGCCGGCGCCGCACTCCTCAGTCTGCTAACTTTACACGGTAGCCGCCCGCTGTCACTCGCGCATGCGAATGACAGCGGGAGAGCGATCGCGTTTAATGACGCGAGCTGACGTGACTTCTTTCCCCTGTGCCATCCCTCCCTGTCTAGCTTCCAGTGCGTTCGTCGGGACGAGAAAAGAGAGAAAGCGCTGAGAGCGTTCGCCAAACCCCCGTAACTCCGCTCATTCTTGACGGATTCGAGAAATTTTTGCGTCAATCGATTCGGGAGGCAGTAAACTCCGATACTGAGGTCATTAGATCATTACTTATAAAAGGGCTTCATGATCCCTTTAAGCCGTCGGTGGGTCATTTGCCGCAGAAGAGGCTTTCTCGAGGTTTCCCACAGACTTCCTTCCCACACACAAAAAAGAAAGAAAAAAAAAAGCCACAAAAAATAGCGCAGCTTGCATTAAAAGTCGCACAAGGCTGGGTCACAGCAGAGCTGGTGGGCACCTAGCTGGTCCTGGCTTGACTAGGCTTTTACCCTCTCACATCTCTCTTTCCCACCCCTTGCTGTACTATACTATACTATACTATACTATACTATACTATACTATACTATACTATACTATACTATACATGGCTATGCTTGCCGTGGCCACGAAATTTGTTTCGCCAAGAATTTCTCTCTTTCTCTTTCTTTCTTTCACTCCCCCTCTGTCTCTGTACTCGTTCTCTCGCCCATCACAGTTATTGCATCCCACGCCGGAGAAATGGGCGCACGTGTTCTGGGAGCGAAGCAGAAGACGACAATGAAGAAGAGACCGCGTGCCGGTTCATGATGATGATAATTTTATATCTACGACACACGGCCAACCTCGAGCATAACAGCTCTGCTGCAAATAAATAAATAAATAAATAAATAAATAAATAAATATAAACGACTACGTCACCGCCCGCGCGAGCTCCACAGCGCCCGCTTTTTAATCGAGGCAACTTCCACTTTGAACCGATTCAAGCACAATGATGTACACAGACGCGTTCGCACGTCTGTGTACGTCATATACAGGGTGTTCTTTTTAGGCAATACAGATTTTTAATAAAAATTCTATGACAGTCAGGCTCCTGTCGTTCTCGCGCACGAACTCCACGTCGAGGCGGAAATACTTTGCTGCAGTTAAAATGACACTGTTGTGACTAATTAACAAATACTCGTTAATTAACTTTTTAATTGTTCACTTGAGGCCATGTGTTTATATTACAAAGTTGTAGTGCGTGACAATTTATGACATACCTATTTTTTACAAATCACAAAAGTTACACGTAGTTAGAGATATTCGTCATCGAATTTCAAGGGCGAAATCGAAACTGAACGCGCCTGGCGCTGACTGCACCTGCGTACGCTCCACTGCGCTTACGTCACGCACGCAGCACGTGCGTAGCGTGCACTTCATGCTGTGCTCTCGCGATGGCACTCGCATCGTGCTCTTCATTGCAAAATGAGGTTCGGAGGGAGGCTAAGGAATGTGAAGGACAGTAGGTAGGCAGATAAAGTGTTCCGATATTTGTATAGGAATAGCGTTGACTCACAGTCACAGGGGATAAAAATAACTAGGAGACTCACCAGCATGTATACGGCTGGTAGTGTAGTGTATATGCCAACCAAGAGCGTTAAGCGAAAAGTCGGAGAGACGGAGGAGAGGGTTTATTGGATAGCAGCGATGAAAAAAAGAAAGAAAAAAACTGAGTAACTACCGAAAGGGCAAAGACGAAATAAGGAGGGGGGCATTTTATGTTAATGCAAGGGCTGTTTGTAGCGAGGTCGGGTTGCCTTAGAACGTGTAGTTATAACGGCGAAATTCAGTAAAAAAGAAGAAAGATGTACATGCTGTGGGGAAGCTAAGGAAACGGCAGAGCATGTTTCAATTTAATGTGGAGATATCCTCCCGGGAGGTATCCACCCGGGTGTATCGATTTAATTGAAGTAGGCAAGGCATTAGGCTGACCTAAAACAAAAAAAGGGTTTTTGTCTTTCTTTTTTGCGAGCTTGGTGGCGCACAGGTCAACGCCGCATTATAAAGGGGACTCTCATAGCATCCATCCATCCGTCCACTCTTTCCTCCGCTACTGTCTCTTTAGGCGCTCGCAAACGGCTAATAACGACAAAGGTGCATAATTGAAAAGAATTTTTTCTCTTTCAACTAACTGTACACAAGCAGCCCATGCATGTCATTTTGAGGTAGGACGTTTTCGCTACATCACATGACAGGCAAGCGTATAGGTGGCATGGCCCGATAGATTTCATCTAGACGCGCTGGGAAAACGGCAAACTAGCCATAAAAATGACATAATAGCCTTACGTTACACCGACTCTATTCTGGTTCAGAAACCAAATAGCCCCTCCATCCCCCCCCTTTTTTTTTCTCTTTCTTTTTTCTTGTTATCTTTCCACAGAAACCATGGTCAATGTACATGTTGCCACAATCGAAATTGGGAAGTAAATATCAAATTTACGGAATTGAATATTTCGATTCGAAAGAGCAATATTAGACTAGCGAGCATATTAAATATTTCGAGTGCTTGAAGGCCGAACACTGATGTGTGTGCGCGTATCACTTGTTCCCTATTTCCTACTTCCTTTCTCTATTCTTTTTTCTCTCCTTCCCCCTCCCCCCGAGTAGGGTAGCAAACCGGGTACAACCTGGTTAACCTCCCTGCCTTTCCTTCGCTTTTATTTCTCTGAACGCCTAAACGTCTACAACTTCCACATCACGAGCCTACAAGATGAAGAAGTGTTTTCTATGCCTACCTTGTCTTCCACACATACAACATTTCGCACACTCCAAGTGAAGCTCTAACGTCTCACCATCAGCGTTCGTACCCTAAGCACTAGCCCCTCATGCCGCTTCGTGAGTATTTAAATCTACACAGTGTGGCTTTACTGCTACACAGTGTGGCTTTACAGATTAAGCACCAGACGTTGCGATGCACGGTGTTGGCGCCAAATTGCCTCATGGGCGGCGCGTTGTGGCATTGGTCTACGACCGCGTCGGTAAAGCGGCTGCCAGAGGTTCGATTCCCACGTAGAATATGCATATATCTTTTTATTTCTCGCTGCTTTTCTCGATCTCGTTTTCTCGCTTTATAATCGCATTACTGCTTCGTTACATCTCTACCAAAATAATCAGCCGATAGGAAAGTTGCTGTGTCTCTACTGGCGTGCGCCTCTCCCCGTATGCGTCCCAATTGGCTGGCTGGATGGTTCGGGTCATTTATACCTTTGTCTTGTTGACCTCCTCTATTATACGCGCAAGCAAATACCTCCAGCAGATTGATTGACTGCCGCCTCTAAACCGAAGGGGCTGAGGAGTTGGCTTCTCCCTACAATGACTCGTACTGCGGAGAAGCCAGCTCTGGCGAATTTGGCATATCACATTACAACCACGATCACATCTATAAATAAATAATCCTATTTTTTTCCCGCTATGTTTGTGTGTTGGCGCACGTCTCTTGCATCCTGCCACTGCCAGGTCAAATCGTGGGGAGAAAATAGTAGAGAGGATCGTCGCTTTTATTTTCGACGTCCTTAATTAAACTGCACTCATAAAAATCGCGCAGTTTGTTGTTCGTTTTTTTTTTTCTTCAAATGTATGACATGGATCTGCTTTGAACTGGGCAATGCAGCCGTTATAACGCTTTATAATAATTTTAGTTGAGTATAAACGCCACATTGACCGAAGTTCAACCTCTAATCAACTGCCGCTGTGTAACGTATTAGACTGTGTACCTTTAACAAAGTTTACCTTGACATATTCAAACCCTCTATGTGACCGCCATTAGTTACAAAACAGTGTCTGATTCAGTTAGAAAACTAGTACCCATTTAGGTATTGCGTCATCAAGGCGCATATTATATACCTGTGAGTATGTTAGTAATTTTGTGATAACAATTATTCGTTAAGGCGTTATCGTAGTTTCGCGAAAGAGGGAAAAAATTAGAATCTAGAAAAATGTAAGGAGGAAAGAGTCTTATCCTTCTCATTGGACGACTGCAAACAAATAAGTTTCCACGCAACTGTACGCGAACGAACAAGAGGAAAGGTCACCGTGGTCCATCTCAGTAACCTGCAAGAAGACGAATTTTAATTAACGCAGGCGTATATGGTCCGCTTCTCGCGGTTTGGTTCGGTTTGATTTATTTCTGTGCATTTAGCTCTACTTTATATTGATTTCTTGAAGATTTTGTACGGTTGTTTGTGCAGTGTACGTGTGCGCGTAGCTATGAGGAAATGGGCCATTAAAATTTCTTAACTAAGCATTGGGATAACCGGCTTTAATGAAGCCCACCTTCTCACCTGTGTGAAATTAAACAACATCATCATCAACAACAACAACAAGAAATTACAGTTTATAGAACAGATTACATTTACTTTGCAAGTAACACTCGAAACTGCAACAAAAAAAATTTAGATTGCCGAACTTTAGGCATTGGCTTGTTGATTGCTATGCAAAAATATCAGAGAATGCTGAAGAGTATGATCAATAGAACACGAATTAATTACTTGCAGTCGACGTATATGCATATAGAATCAGTACACGGGTGCATTTACCTAGGAGATGGATTACCAGCAAACCAGGATCATGAGAAAGGAGTCTGCATAAAAATAAAGTCTAAGAGTACTCGTAAAGAACTTTCAAATATAGGATGGCAATATATCAATACCTCCGGTAAAGTACATAAAGAGATACGTTTATAACTGCACTCTGCATGTACTAACACATGGTGAAATTTCGATGCATGCGAAATTCCCAATTTTTTAAACGTGCAGCAAAATATAAGTACTCGAGTGTTTTCGCGTTTTACCTCCGCAAAAATTCGGGCACCGTGGTCGTGATTCGAACCCGCATCCTCGTACATAACAACGCAATGCCTCAACCGCCAGGCCACCACGGCGGGTTAGAAGGAAGTCAAAGTATCGCAAAACAAGCGCTGACACTAAAAGTGACAGGTGTAACGTCGTAAGAAAAAGATGTATCAATGCGGCAAGTTTATATCGTTCAGTGAACATTAAGCTGAGTTAGAAAGCTCATGCAATGCGTATAACTTGCAACCATGGTCTATTAAAGTGACATAATCAACTCCTAAATTATTTGCTTACTTTTATTCACCCGCGCCTGCTCGCTTTCAATGCACAAGGTATGGATTTGACTAGTGCGTTCGCCGCCAGCTGCGTATGTGAACATCGAAGAGGTACACCACTGCACCAGGGGCTGACAGACGTTACGATACGTGGAAACGGCCCGCAATTCGTATAGCCGGCATCCAATAGCTTCCACGATCATTCTTCTAGAATGACCACTAGCGCGCGAACACGTAATCTGAATTAGCAGCCGAGCGCACGGCTCGGCACATACGTCTATCTCTCTTGGTAATGCCCGATGCTTCGAAATAACGACGAGAGGTCG
The DNA here is from genome assembly GCF_013339695.2 of Rhipicephalus sanguineus. NCBI lineage: Eukaryota > Metazoa > Arthropoda > Arachnida > Ixodida > Ixodidae > Rhipicephalus > Rhipicephalus sanguineus. Next base: position 200,876,149 of record NC_051176.1, on the reverse strand, counting down.
GCGAACTTCCCCCGGAAGCGAGGAGAGTCAATCATGCGCCACTAAACGGTCTTCAGGACGGTCTCTATACACCTCACAGTTCTTCCCCAAGTCCGAGCTCATGTATACAAAGAGCCGCGTGCCGCTGTCGGTTACTGCTTCCATGCCCTTTTTTTTTGTTGTTGTTCTTGTAATCACGATCACATCTATTCGCAATGCAGCCATCTGAGATCGCGCGGTTCGGAAGTGTGGCCGGGCCCACGAGCGAGTGGCCTGGTTGTCGGAATCCGCGTGCATACGCGTTACACGGCCAGCTGGCATCGACCCGGGCACCGGTAGCGTACGATTTCCTGGCCACGCGGTCGCCCACCACCAGGAAACGGGCAATCACGCCAGCCGCACTCTAGACTTGATGAGCGTCTCCGAGTCGCGACCTTTACGCGCCATCGGTGGTCTTTATTTATCACCGCCGGCGACCTGGCGAGGTCTGCGTCCCACATAAAACCCGCTCCCCGGAGCACTTTGCCGGTAAATAGAGGAACCTATCGAAATGTTGCTTATATGCGCTGTTCGGGCCGTGTCCCGACGCTCCGAGTGCGTGCGCCGTCATGCCAACGGAGCGTGAGTCATGCGTGCGCGTGCGCGCGGTGTTAATGAAAGTGATAACGAGAACGCGAGTATAGCTGCCGATACATTTGCTGAGACATGTTTACTAGCGCGTAAAACTTGACGAAAAAAAAAAAAAAACTTGGGACAGGACAACACATATTCTTATTCGCGCTTATGCCTGTCCCAATTCTTTTTAACGTGAGAGAGCTCGTTTCGTGGAAATTCCGGTGTCAGTGTCGGCTTTGTTGGCTGTGAGCGAAAAATCAGCGTTGTCCGTGAGCGAAAAATCGAGGAAGATGGAAATAAAATAAATATCTTCGGTTCGAGTGAGAATCGAACCCCGGCCTTCTGCGTGGCTAGCAGGTGTTCTACCACAGCGCCACGGCATTGCTTGGAAGTGCGTCGATGAAAAAAATAAAAAAATAAACTATATGTATGTCATGTAGTGGGAGGAGCCTCCTTAACGCATGTAATACTGCGTGGAGGAAACCTAGAATCGCGCCAGGCGTCAAAAAATGTGAATTGCGCAACGAGGGGGTGTTTCAAAGGCCCACCCAATTCAAAGCCCTCAGACCTATTTAATCACCATCATCGTCATCAGCAGGAAAAGCATCAACAAAGTGAGCAGCTGCATAGGTTCGCGTGTTAATAATAATAATAATAATAATAATAATAATAATAATAATAATAATAATAATAATAATAATAATAATAATAATAATATCTGGGGTTTAACGTCCCAAAACCACGATATGATTCTGAGAGACGTCGTAGTGGAGGGCTCCGGAAATTTCGACCGCCTGCGGTTATTTAACGTGCACCTAAATCTAAGTACACGGGGCTCAAATAGGTTCGCGTGTTGCCTTGCGTACGCGTAGATGGGCCCTTCGCTGATTTGCAAAAGGAAGAATTATGACGTAGTGGGTACTTCGCAACTGTACTTGCAGTACGCATTCTATAGGATAGTTTGAAACGGCCAATGTTACGCACACAGACGTTCGTTTCCTTGCGGCACGGCTGAGGCGCCCACTGAGAACCGAAGCCAGGCTATAGCAATTAAGAAGGCGATGCTCACAGGGCCCGATCACGCTATCGCGTTCTGCTTTGAAGGCGAAGCTCAAGCGTCCCCCAAGTTTTTACGTTAGTTTTTCGCGCTAGCAAATATATCTCGGTGAACGTATCAGCACCAACCAGCCCAACTCTCTTCGTTAATATCTATCGATCATGCTTTATATAAAGATCGATATCGCGCTGGCGCCGAACGTGAAGCTGTGGGTTGCTCTGCAGTCTCGCTAAAATACAGATAAATGAGTCGAGCCAGTATTTCGAGAGAAGACGCTGTGGCAGCGACACGACAGTGACATCGTGCCACACACAAAATTAATTTACGCGAGCCTGTCCGATCGGTAACGGTTTACGCCTATGCCTATAGTAGAGTTTGATTTGCATGCAGTGACGCTTCTGCATCAAATAAATTAAACACTGTACTAAAACTGGCATTACCTACAATATGTATTTCAGGTTTACTATTCGTCCCATGCATCCATGCAAGTTCTTCGCACTTATTATTCATCTCATACTATACGTACTGTTAAATTGTTGCCCACGAGTCTACAGAATAACCTGATGTGACGCTGAACTTCTCCACCAGGTTTGGCAGGGGTACCGGGAAGGTTAATCTCAACATCAAGAGTGAGCCGGCCTCTAAATGTATCGAGAAGTCGAAAGCGCTTACGAGTGTTTTTACTCGCCGCGGTGGCTCAGCAGCAACAGCGATCTGCTGCTGATGTAGCGGGTTCGAATCGCAGCTGCATTCTCATGGAGCCGCAGTGCAACAACGCTAAAGTGTTCCGTGCTTTGGGTGCACGTGAAACAGTCTCAGCTGGTCGAAAGTGATCCGGAGGCCACACCTCTTGGAAGCCGTGAGCGTCGCTGGGACAACAAAACTCCGCACAGTTAAATTTAATAAGTCAAGTGAATTAAATGTTTACGGGAAAAATATGCGCTATTTTCTTTTTCTCCCACGAGCGTCTTAATTCGATGGACACAATTGACTTTCCTCCATGACGTTCCGATTATATAACACGAACTTCACCACATAGCGAGCGCACTTCGTGTTGCGCCCAGGCTCATTAAAAGCGGGATTTCTCTTTGGCATGACACTCGAGGGGTCAGGTGGAACGCCTCCCCCATCGAGTCGCATAAGCAGCCGCTGCTCGCGTGCTGTGTGCCATTAGTTGGAGCATCATCGTGCGGTTTGTTTTCCCCCTCAACGGCCTGCAATGCGTTCCGTTTAGAGGCATCCAAACAAAAGGCTCATTTAGGGCGTTCGTGCCGGTGATACGGCGGTACGGGCGCTGGGAGGCGGCGCTCTCGATAGAACGAGCCTGGCGTATACGCTACACGCACGCTGCACTTGCATGGCTGATGATGCCCATGGGTGCGGAAACCATTTCGGCTAACAGACAACCTCCTCTGTGAAGCGTAAATCCGTGCGTCCCACAAATGGGAAATGCCGCAGATAGCAAACGCGGTTCTGCCAGATTAAGCTAAACAAAGAAAAAGAGAAAGTGAGCATAAGAGTATACCATGAAAACCCACGACTTGACCGAGAAGGGCCCGGAATAGTGTGACGACTTGATGGTCTGGAGTTTTCAGCGCTCTGCATTGAATGGACGAATGGGGTTCTGCTGGTTCCGTAACAGTGGTTGTGACGGCGCTTATTTCGTTGCTGAAGGTCAGAAACCTCTAGGTATCTTTTTTCCTTTGCTTCCCATCACATTGTCGAGACGTAATTCAATAAACATTACAGAGCGAGATCTCGTCATAGGTGGTGGTTGTCTACTCAGCTAGCTCAGGTTTTGCAAAAGTCGTACTAAAAAAAAAAAAAGGTTATATCTTTAGTTAACCAACAAGCACGCTTATTGTGCTATTTTTGTTGTCTTTTCGCCAGTTCGATTTTTAGATGTGAAGCAGCTTTTGCGCTGGGCTTAGTCCGTAGTTCCATTGGCGACCGTCCGCTTTCTACCACCTAGCATAGCCATCTGTAACATATCGAGCGCGCGCTCGCGCCAAGGAAGTCTTCTTCCTCTATTCTTCGACAGCCTTGATGATGATACGTGCAGATCACTTTAGGAGCCAGGGCTGCCGTATGCTGTCCTAGCTTGGCGTAACGCAGACAAAACCATGTGTGCTGGCACGCGCTGCGCATTCGGGCCTGTGTAAGGGGCTGGGTGAGACGCTGTGGCCTCTCCCCCTTACATTCTCTCAGCAATGTGATGGCGTCGGCGAACGAGATTCTGCAGACGCGCGATGAACCAACGCGTTGTATTCTAGTCAGAACGCGCTGGCACGCGCTAGCGCGTTCGGGCCTGTGTATGGGGCTGGGTAAGACGCTGTGACCTCTCCCCTTTACACTCTCTCAGCAATCACGTGATGGCGTCCGGGAACGAGATCTGCAGGCGCGCAATGAACCCGCGTGGCGTGCTCCAACAAGAGTTCGAGACGAGTAACAGCAACAGCAACTACAGTGAATTCATGGTGTGCTCCACTTGCAAGGACGCGTTAAAGGGCCCCTCACCAGGTGACCTAACGAATTTTAGTTAGACATTGCAAGTTGTTGCGAGCCCAATAAAGAGCATTTTGCCACAAGAATTTTTCTAATCGGTCGGTTAGAAGCTGAGAAAAACAATAATTTGTAGCGGCGCGAAACCATGATGCGAGGAGGCGAGCTGCAAACCCTTGCCGCTCGGCCCGTGTAGCCTTCGCAAGCCAAATCCCTTCCCTGCCCTCTTCGGCACGCGAGCAGAAGGATCACATAACGCATACGCATGAACACGTCATGCGCACAAAATGTCACGAGCGCATGACGTGCCCGAACCAGCCCGAGCCCCCGAGACGCGAGCGGTGTTGTGGCGGCGTTCTTTGCGCTTCATCTCTGCAAGTTATGCCGAATGCGCCCTCGCCGATCACTTGGCTTTTAACGTATTACTGAGCACGAAAGCTGCAACATTTGTACGGACGCGAGACTAGCAGTGTGCTGCATGAACATAGTTAGACGCGGGAGGATAAATGAGCCTAATGAGCGCTGGAACGCGGTAGAAAATTAGTTTCTTTGCAAAGGGTGGCGTACGATGCGCAAGGCGCGAGAACACGAACGCGTGCGAAACGGAGGTAGATTAGTCTCGAATCTCGCTGCGATTCGCAGTAAAAATTAAAAAAAAATAAAACGCACACATTTCGTTTGTGTGTTTTAAGTGCGAATGCACTTTATAAGCGACCCTGAATCCGCCGTCCCATAGCAACGGCGCGAGGAGCGGAGAGGAGCGTCTGTAGCAACGGCGCAGCCACGTCACGCCCCATGTGAGTGCGCGCGCTCCGCCCTCCGCTCTGTGGCTGCGCGCGCCCCGCGCATTGCCTGTGGTGATGAAGGCCGGCGGCAGGGGCGGCGCCAGGATTTTTTTACTGGGGGGGCACCCACGACAAGTGGGTGCCTTCAGGGGGGCAGGGAGCTGGGAACATATGCATTGTATTTTGACTATGCTTGCTCTTGGGGGGGCAAAGGGGGGGCAGGCGGAAATTTTGGGGGGGGCTAGAGCCCCCCCAAACCCCCCACTGGCGCCGCCCCTGGCCGGCGGCGGGACGCCGAACGAAAGCGTGCGAAGCGAGCCGAGCACCCCGAAGCCGATCTGGCGCGGGGACGCGCGATGCGTGAGCGAACGCGGGCCCTCGAATTCGATCGGCCGGACGCGCGCTTCAAGCGAGACTTCCTGGACCGCAGCTTCGGATATAGCTGCGCGGTGTGCGATCGACTGTGGTTCGACAACAACCTGAGCCCCATCTCGGGCGTGCGCAACGCCGCCAACAAGTTGAACGCGTTGCGGGTTCTTTGGAACGAGTTCGGAAGACAGATCATCATCATCAGTAAAAGTGCTTTGCACTTAAAAACGGCCAGACCTCCGTGGGTCGGCTGGCGCGTGCTCTCTCGCTGCCGTCTCCTTCGCTCGGCTCTGCAGTTTAGTCGCGCGCGCCCCCTCATAACATCACCCCATGCTTCGCACTTCCTCATACTCCCCTTCGGGGAAATTCGGGTTTTTTATTATTGGTCTCAAGTTTTATTCATCCATTCAAGCAACAAATTACACAAACTACACGTCGTGTCAAATAATTATCGCAGTGTCACGTGCTACTGTTGGCGACGTCAGAGCAGAGTCGTCTGCGTAGAGGAGCGATGTCACAGCACTACCATCTACGTAGGGCCATTCTCTCATGTACGTCATCCCCTCATTCTCTGGGCGCGCGGACGCGAGAAGAAGGGAAAGCAGCGTTCAGCTTGAAATTTGACCCATTTACGCGGCGCGTAGCGTTGCAAATTTTGGCAGACGTATTCGTGAACGCCCAGTGCATGCATTGCGCTCGTTAGCTCAAAATTGTCAAACCTGGTGAGGGGCCCTTTAACATCGGACAAGGTGCCCGTGATGAACGGAACTTTAAGTCGACCCATGCGCTGCTTCGCATCCCCACATGGTTCCCTTTAGTGGAAGATGGTGTAATTTTTTATTTTAAGAATGTTGAGAATGAAATGTTTACAGGCATTGTAAACGAGGTATTGGCCCTTACTATATCGCGCACCTTCGCCCAGTCTCGCAAAACACCGCCGTCACTGCTGTGAAAGCGAAATGACAGTGTACAGTCGGAGCAGAGGAGTAGCAGGGAACATCTCCTTCTATACATTTTATTAAAAATTGTTTAATAGGAAACCTAAACCAAATTAATCTATACAATATGTCACTCCATGTTCCTGGTACCTGCTGTGGTAGCTTAGCGGCTAAGGTGTTTGCTGGTAATCATGAGGGCGCGAAACGACGACGAAGTGTCTTGCTATCCGAACGCTTCCCTTTGTGCTCTGCGAATGTTTCGGTGAAATTTTAGGATTTTCTTGTTGCCTCGGCTCCCCGTCTTGCGGCCATGGACGCGGGGCATTCCAGAGGAACTCCTGGCCAAAAGTAATCTCGGCCGTCCACCGCGAGGAAAAGAGGAAACTCCCACAGTGACACCGAGGATACAGAGCTGTACTCAGCTTCGGGAGACGACTCATCCGACGACGATTTCATCCCAGTCCTGGGCAAGAGGGCGAAGAGGAAGATCGTCAATGCAGCCTCGTCCACTCCCGCGAGTACGGCGACTATGAAGTCAAGGCATGAGCGTTGGCCGCACGTCATTTTCGTGCCGGAAGAGTCCTCAGAAAACTTGCGACTGCTGAACAGTCAAGCACTATCCCCTTTTCTGGAACGCGTGGTGCCTAATGAGATCAAGGACGTCAGAATAAATACGCGGAAAAATATACTCACTATAGATGTATTCCACGTGAATACGCTCGGACCACTTTAACAAGTCACTGAGCTAGGCGGCATCAAAGCACGTGCCTTTATACCGATGGACAGTGCATCCATAGCCGGTGTGATATACGACATAGACATCGCGATTCCCGACGCAGACTTGCCTACCCTCATTAAACCGGCAAATGAGGGTACTGTCATCACTAAAGTGCGCCGTCTTGGGAAGACGTGCTGCATAAAACTGGTCCTCAAAGGCGATTGTACACCATCCCATGTCAAAGTCGGACATTTCCGACATCCTGTTCGGCCATTCGTACAGAAGACACTTCAGTGTCACCAGTGCTTTAAACTAGGACACGTCAAGGGCGTTTGCCCGAACTCGATACTGTGCTCACGGTGGGCAGAACCTCACTCGGAAGAGACCTGCCGTTCCACAATTCTTAAATGCGGCAACTATAATGGCTCACACGCAGCCTCGTCGAAAGACTGCTCTCAAATCAAGAACGAGCACGCGGTTGCTTAAGCAAATGACCAGAGACAATTCGACCCGCAGGGAGGCTGCCGAAACAGTCCGGCGTCGGGGCCATCGTTCGACCTCAAAGAAGGCGCAAGCTCCCTCTATTGCTGCACCACTCAGTCAAGCCCCAAAAGAACCGATCAGCTCAGAGAAGACTGCGGAGAGGAGTCTATCTGCAGAGGAATGGCCGGTACTTCCTTGCCGTCCCCTTGCCATGGAGCCTCAGAAGATCGCGCCCAATCAGGTGTCTTCACCGAGCGCTGGTGACGCATCTAAAGCATATCGACAAGTCATTTCTATGCGTCGTTCTCTCATGGACGCCCTCCGAGGGATATTATTGGACATGGGGACAACGTCTGCTCGAAGCGCTCTCAAAGTACTGGATGCCTTAAACCCAGTGCTTGAATCCCTCGAGTAGAAGCATGGCTAACTTTCACCCTCCTTTCCGAGAAGAAGTCAAGGCAGCGTCCATCATCCAGTGGAGCGCCAGAGGACCAGCATCGCGCCTTTCAGGCTTTCGTCAGTTTGTGCACTCAATATGTTCCCAGTCATCATAATTTGTGAGCCCAACTTATCGAAGCCAGGAAGACTATCGGGGTACGAAGCTGTCATGTCCCCAAAAAATGGAGCATACAGCAAAGTCATTGCTTATGTTCGTCAAGAACTCACTTATTTGTTGCATCCAATTGCGCCTCATGATGGCAATCAATATGTATGCCTGACACTTAAGAAGAGTTAACAAGCTCATGTTCACTCTCATAGGCGTTTATATATCGCCTTCAAGTAGTTTTGACTCAAGAAGATTAGCTAGTATCTTGGCCGTGTGTCCAGCTCCATGGGTCATCATAGGAGACTTCAATGCAAATCATCTGGCATGGGAAAGTACGAGGACAAATGCAAGACAGCGCAGATTAGCAAGTTTCGCTTACAGTCATGGGGCCTCGCTCTCATGAACGACGGCAGCCCTACTTTTCTTCGAGGTGTGACATATGGCACCTGCCTTGACCTTGCTTTCGTTTCCAACTCGTTCGCCAGATGTGTAAAATGGTTTTCGGATATTGCGGCACAAGGGAATGACCATATTCCCACTTATCTTCGCATCAAAGGGCTGTCTAGATCTGTTCAGAGAAGACCGTCCGAAGAAGTGACTGGACCACTTTCAAGTCTGACATGGAAGATGCTTGCCAAGCGGGCCTAAGCACTGGCCTAGAGCAAGTAATCAAGTGCACAATGCAAGATGCCACGCGCACGATACCGATTGCATCCAGGCGGAACGATTTTGATGCCGAATTGGAAAGACTACAAGTGCTTCGCCGCCGTGAGGAATGCAGATATCGGCGCACAAAGTCCGTCCACGACCTTAGAACAGGCAGAAGAATGCAAAAGAAGAACCAGCGACGTATGGACAAGTTAGCCTCGGAACGTTGGAGAACGTTTTTTCAGACACTAGACCCCCGCAAGCCCCTATCTCACCTCTGGAGAACGGTGCGTGGTCTGCGCTGCATTCCTGGACTGCGTTTTCCATTCAAGGCGCTGGCGCTCTTCCAAAATCGGCGAGACATTGATGTCGCAGAAGACTTTTGCGCGAGGATAGCAGATCAAGTGGTTCGTCCAGATTCTCTGGCCGGAAGTGACGTCCCTCATTCCCGTGACGGCCGCATGAACCTTCCTTTTACAATGAAGAAGCTTGAGGCGGCACTAGCCCTATGCAGGCGTTCTTCATCACCGGGGCCAGATGGTATATCATATCGAGCCCTGTGCAATCTGGGTGAGACTGCGCGGGGAGAGCTGCTACGTCTGTACAACGCATCCTGGCAAGAGGGAAGTGTTCCCGACGAATGGAAGATGAGTCGTTTGGTACCACTATTGAAGCAAGGCAAGTCCCCACTTGAACTTGCCTCGTACCGCCCTATCGCACTGGCCAGATGCGTGGGAAAGATAATAAAACGGATGATCCTTAGCCGCCTCGAGTGGTATCTTGAACATTACAAGATTTATCCAAATTCCATGGCTGGCTTTCGACGTGTTCGCTCATCTATCGATATGTCATTGATCTCGTTACATATGACCAACAGTAGAAATCACGCAAGCGTTTGTCTGCAGCCTTGTTCCTAGACGTAAAAGGCGCATACGATAACGTGCTACACGAGGCCATTCTCGATGCCCTTGACATGGTTGGCCTGGGTGGTCGAGTTTTTCGATAGACTGCTAGCTACCTGACAGCAAGATCATTCTTTGTGTCTACCGACGACGGTCCAACCACACGACGCTATACCTGCCGGGGTGTTCCTCAGGGCGGAGTACTAAGTCCCACCTGCCGGGGCGTTCCTCAGGGTGGAGTACTAAGTCCCACTCTATTCAATCTCGCTCTCATTAAACTTACCGAATACCTGCCATGTACTATCGAGATATCTATATACGCAGACGACATATGTGTCTGGACATCAGCCATCACACGCCTACGAGCGATGCTTACGAGCGAGGCAATACGAGCGAGGCTTCAAGAAGATGCAAGTTTGACAGCGAACTATCTCGGGAACCAAGGCCTTAATATATCCCCGGAAAAATGTGCATTAGTGGCCTTCACACGTAAACCAATGACGCACTATGCCATTTCTATTGAAGGGCGGACCATTCTTATGCCCGAACCCACAAATTTATAGCCCCGAGAATGAACACTGGCGGCGTGGCAGTCGCGGCGATGTGACGTCACGGCAAGGACTCGCTTGCTCCGCGGCCGAGGATCGCATTTTTCTGCACCCGCCGCATATACGCTCTTTCGCGATACGGTGGTAATTACACTCTTGCGATGCACATCTCCCAAGGTGGAAGTTTACCCTACTAGCGCATGTTAAGTGAGCTGTAGAAAGTTTGGACAGCATAGCTTATAATGGGTGAATTCCCGTCCCAACGGAACATTCACTGTAATGCACGAGAGCACGACATTCGTTGTTTTCACCGCGTACTCCAAGACATCGGTGCTAATTAAATTCACGCTAATGGTTCTATCTTCATTGCAACTTCTCGTAGACTCCAAGGTTAGAACATGCGTCCCGAAGAATTACAAATAAAATTATATAAGACGTTTTCAATTCACTAACTACATTGCGGTTAATCGTACAAGTTATGTCGGCCTTTGCAGATCACCTAGGTGATTTGATAGAATTGCGCTTTCTGCTACACGAGACTTTAGATGAATCTGTCTCTCATAAAGAATCACTTATTACATCCGAAACATTAAACAAAATAATACTGCCACACACACAATAGTTTCGGAAATGCTGAGCTGTTATTATATACTTGGATTATGTAAAGATTTCTTCTCAACACTCGTCTGGGATTATGGGGCCGTATATCCTGATCCGCGTAAACTGCTCGTCCGATCAATCGCCGCGTCACAAGCGGTAATGTTCAATTCCCGTGAGAGCACTGCTGCTAGAAATAGTTTGCAAAACAAACGCTTGAGTCGAAATGAGCGTTCTGAACTGTTTCGATGGCGCTCTCAGTGAGGTGGCCCACGTATTAATTAAACGTCCTTCGCCTCACTGAGTCAATGAATGGTCTCGCACGTCCGGTCGCCAATGGAAGGACGGACACAGCCCCGAGCAAAAGCTGCTTCGCATCTAAAAAATCTGAGCTCTCATCACCAGTGCTGAAACAGCTATCTCTGATTCTTTTGCACGGGAAGTACGCTGATCACGTGCACGTTTATACTAATGGATCAACTACCCTCCAGTGTTCGTCCGGAGCAGTAGTCGTCCCAGCGAAAGCTATTACCGTCAGTTTTAAGACAGACCACCCAACGGCATCGACGGCAGCAGAACTTGCCGCTCTTCGAGCTGCACTTTATGTAGACAACCGCGAACAGCCTCAACGGTGGTCAATTTTCACCGATTCGAAGGCAGCCCTGCAATCTTTGCTATCAGCCCTGCGGCACGGACCATACGAGCAGTTGGTCTTCGAGGTTAGGTATCTCCTCCATACTTCGTTAGAGAAAGTTTACCATATGACATTTCAGGGGCTGCAAGTCACTGCGGCGTGATAGGCACTGAACACGCCGACAATGCTGCTCGATCAGCTCTTCAAGGCGACAGGCTCGAGACAATACCCCCTATCAAGGACCGATGCTGCTAGCCAACTTCGAGTGGCCGCACAAGAAATAACTTCCTCCACTTGGAATACAGCAAGCGGACTGCACAACCACCATCACCACTGCCCGACCACTTTACGTCTTCAGACACCTACTGGACTACGCCGAAATGATGCCACTCTGCTTTGTTGTTTATGGCTAAGAGTGGCTTTCACGAAGTCATTCTCCTTTCGAATCGAAATGGCTGACAACCCGTTTTGTGACAACTGTGGTAGTGGGGAGACACTGCAACACATCTTCTGCGACTGTCCTCGCTACAATTCGCAGAGAAAATCACCCGCAGTCGCTCTTGCTCGCATAGATCCCAGACCGATGACGGCAGAAACCATTCTGGAATGTCGTTCTGAGAGGTCAGCGCGGGTGAAGGCGACGAAGGCAGTGCTCAACTTCTTGAAGACATCAGACTTGCACCGGCGGTCATAGACTGAAACAGTAAAGCAGTAAACAGTAAACAGTAAAGCAGTAATGAAATACTGCTTGCTGTTCAACTCGAACATGTCTACATCATATGCATACTACAAAGCCCCAGTAAACTCGCCTGTGATGGCAGTGCGCTGAGATTGCCTTTTGCGCCGTCTGTAGTTGGTTGCTGCTTCGGGACAGTTTCTCAGCGGTGGCCTGGATGACAGACCACCACTTGCTCAAACAAGGCACTACGGTTAGTGGCTTGTAACGCGAGACGACAGGAGATGCTTTCTCTTGGGAGCTTAGCGGCTGCTGAGGGAGTCTTGTTGAGTGTTCGATAATAGAAAAGCTCGAAAACCAACTGCATCAGTGAGAAGCACAAACAGCGTCAATCGGCCTATTTGGTGACGCACATGGCCGAAGTAAATTGTCTGGAGAGAATGTGCGAAGGGGCACTTACGTGTTACAGACGATTGGGCTGTGAGCTGCACTATACATGTCAGTGCTGTGTCACGTGTATCATGGAGTCTTGAAAAGGAAGCCTTGAGAGCACTATATTATATCACTGACAAACAAAAAGTGCAAAACGGATGGTGGTCCAGCATTACTGCGCCGCTACGCTATAGTAACTTAATACACCTCTCGTTACTTGGAACACTGTTAAAATGCATGAAAAAAAAATGGCCGCGTATCTGCGTGCTTCGCTGCAAATGTCGTGTAAAGACGATAGAAGAGGCGCTGTGTGAGATATGGACGCCATCTGGCAATACGTCGGGAAACATGAGTGCTGTGTTGCGTGCTGGTAGTCCCGGCGCAGCAGCAGGCGAAGACCGGCGGTGACCAACGCGACCGGCGGGGACGCCAGCCAGCCCGAAAACGCGGTTTGGCGCGAAGCGCTGAAGCAGAGAAACGTCCGCACTCAACGAGTACTCTCCACACACTCTTTTATTTACACGTCGCCTGGGTAAAACAGGAACGCCAGAGCGGCGCCCACAACCGGCAGCCTGAAGGCCGCCCACAACGCTGCTTTTTCATTTTTTAAATATTTTTTTCCACCTTCTTGGCCTTCTCAAAACTAAAGTTTTTCAACACCAACCCATGGCATTCGTACAGTGCAATACAGAACCGAAACCGAAACACAACAATGAGCTCGTGCGAAGGGCACGGAGGAAGGCAAATTTCAGCGCAGTCGCATTTTCAGCTTTGTTGAAACAGCGCTCACCAGACGACGACGAAGTAAAAGAAGGCACAGGACAGGCGCTGCCTGTCCTGTGCCTTCTTTTACTTCGTCGTCGTCTAGTGAGCGCTGTTTCAACAAAGATGAACGTTCACAAGTATGAACAGCCGTACCAGTTCAAGACGGCTGGCCCTTGGGCAAGTGGTTCAACTTTGGCCGAGTGGCTGAATCGAGGGACGTGCCGACAAACAGAAAGACAGACCAAAATTTCTGCGTTTAAGTTCCCCAAGAAAGACTATCGTCTTTAAAAATCGCTCCCTGATTCCATGATTGTGGACAACTGCGCTGGTCAGAGCAAGTGCGCGTGTCATTAGTGTCCGTGTGTGTGGCGCACTTAGGCCGTACCGCTCGCTGCGAGAATTCCGTCATGCGCGCACTGTTAGACCAACATTTCTTTTAAAGACGATAGTCTTTCTTGGGGAACTTAAACGCAGAAATTTTGGTCTGTCTTTCTGTCTTTATGTTTGTCGGCACGTCCCTCGATTCAGCCACTCGGCCAAAGTTGAACCACTTGCCCAAGGGCCAGCCGTCTTGAACTGGTACGGCTGTTCTTACTTGTGAACGTTGTCGATCAAAAAGTAAATATCATGCATATCTGAGGTGCAACATCACTAGGTAAGTATTAGGTGGCGTGTTCCTTTAATAGAAAATGCATACATACGTAATTTTAAGGACCCTAGTTTCTTAAGCTGCGCTGAAAATGCATAAGAATGGAAGCTTGAGCGAGTTGGTATGCGTTCATCTTTGTTGAAACAGCGCTCACTAGACGACGACGAAGTAAAAGAAGGCACAGGACAGGCGCTGCCTGCCCTGTGCCTTCTTTTACTTCGTCGTCGTCTAGTGAGCGCTGTTTCAACAAAGCTGAAAATGCGACTGCGCTGAAATTTGCCTTCCTCCGTGCCCTTCGCACGAGCTCATTGTTGTGTTTCGGTTTCGGTTCTGTATTGCACTGTACGAATGCCATGGGTTGGTGTTGAAAAACTTTAGTTTTGAGAAGGCCAAGAAGGTGGAAAAAAATATTTAAAAAATGAAAAAGCAGCGTTGTGGGCGGCCTTCAGGCTGCCGGTTGTGGGCGCCGCTCTGGCGTTCCTGTTTTACCCAGGCGACGTGTAAATAAAAGAGTGTGTGGAGAGTACTCGTTGAGTGCGGACGTTTCTCTGCTTCAGCGCTTCGCGCCAAACCGCATTTTCGGGCTGGCTGGCGTCTCCGCCGGTCGCGTTGGTCACCGCCGGTCTTCGCCTGCTGCTGCGCCGGGACTACCAGCACGCAACACAGCACTCATGTTTCCCGACGTATTGCCAGATGGCGTCCATATCTCACACAGCGCCTCTTCTATCGTCTTTACACGACATTTGCAGCGAAGCACGCAGATACGCGGCCAATTTTTTCTTCGGAATTTGCCTTAGCAAGCAGGTTCAGAATTCACACAAAATTCTTACGCTACAGTTGTTCGTGAGGGAAATGTTCGGCTAGTCCAGATGTTGAACATATCGCTATCGATGGCGGCCGACCAATAGAAAAGATCAGTTACGTTGGAAATGGTTTTAATGATTCTGTCCCAAAGATAAACAGTGAGGCTCTGATAGAACCAGGAAGTAAAGATGTTGTGGAGTAAGGCAGGGAGCCGAGATTTTGGAGTTTGTTTAGGGAAGGTAGGGGGAGGTGTTCTGCACCTCCATGTATGTGCGCATGCGTTCAAATACCAGGTGTTTCGGATAACACTTTTCAAAATTCTTTACTCGAGGGTTTAAAAAATAACATTTCTTCAAAAGTAAACTGTCGGTTGCGGTGGCCGTCCGTAAATATTAAAATCCCGCTAATTAATATATTATTAAATAAGATTAGCAAATTTACGTTTAATAAGTTACTGCGGTACAAATTGCAATTGACCTGTTGTAGCCGGTGAGTTCGCAAGGCATATACACTTTGAATGAAACCTGAGGGTGGTGCGGATTTCGAGATGTGCGCCATCAAACTTGTGGTGGAAATGCACACTTCTTCAAGTTATCTGCAAAAGAAACGCGGATCTGTCCATTAAAGCACATACGGAACTGGACCGAAAGGGCTTTCCCAGACGAAGGCTTCGCTTCACGGGATACTTCTGACATAACCGCCGCAGCTCAGCCTTTTTCGTTCAACCATAAACGCACTCTAATCAAGATTACTCATGCCTTCATTTGAAACGGAAAGACATTAAGCTATCCATTTAGTTTTAAAGTTGCAGAAGTGTTTACCTTTTTGATGATGTTTTTAATAGCGCGATATTAATATTGATCCTGATCTTAGGGTGGCAGAAAGTTATCTCTGTTTCTTGGGAAGATAAAGTAAAAATAAAACACAAAGAAGCTTAGGAGCAGCGGTGAAAGCGTCATTTTCTAGGCTCACTGTGAACAAGCTTAGCGTCCTCTTGTACAGCGCGGCATTTCCCCGTCGGTCGAACGTGATCTGATAATATAGACAGTGGGACTTCCGCCTTACTTTCAAGCTTCTTTCGCAGGCAGCCATGTGCGAAGTATGACAGTATATATGACTAAATTCTGTTTGACTACGTGCCCGCAACCGAAGGCGTTCGATCGTTGGTAGGCGTAATGTCAAGGGTACAGTCAACCACGACGAATTTGTTGACTACGTTTAGGCGGTCAATAAACTTCTCGCGTATCGGGGTATCAGCGTTCTGCACGGGAGCAGTACCTTGAAGAGCGAGACAGCGACGAGCGAGGTCACGGAGGGGGCAGAGTTGAATTTTAGAATTCGTGACGGGAGCCACGGCTGCCTTTTGCCGAACCGGTTGTCTAGCAACCCGAGCAGCAGTGGGCTCGCCCATCTCCCCTGTCAGAAAGCAATAATGACCGGGGCAGTTTTTGGAACGTAGTTGCGTTTGTCGATCCCCGTTGGCTATTTCTAGAGCCTCGAAGCAACCACAAAGAGCGAGACGCCAGCTCAGCTAGCGCAGATAAACGCGTGCAAGCCTGTCTCCAGCGCGCACGCACGGAGGGCGGGCGAGAGCGCAGCCGAGAATACGACGACGACGGAGGAAAGGGGGCGTGAGGTCCATAGGGCCAAGCCGCGCGCGTCAGAGCTGTCTCCTCTAGACGAGTCGAGAACGTGCGATTCTCAAGAAAAACAAACCGGCCAGCAGGAAAAGGGACTAAAATCGGGCGAGGAAACAAGCCAGGCAGCCGTCGAAGCTCTCTACTAGCCGGCTGCTCCGAGCCTGCGCTCTCAGGCGCTGCGCGCGTTGACCAGCGGAACCGCGAAAACGACCAGAGCACATAGACCGACTGCGGAGCAGCGAGCGGTCATCGAGGCAAGGGTTGCTGCGACCGGCGCGAGCACCTCCTCGCCGCCGTGACGTTTTCCTCGCTGCAGAGCCGCCACTGACGGAAGGACGTCAGGAAGAGATACGGGGGAGGTCAGGGAAGTCGCGTCCCAACCAGCGAACATCGCGATGCCAGCTGGCCGACCCGGCCGCCGAGGAGGAGCCCCGCAAATAGGCTCCGGCTGGCTGGCCCGTGACCCCTCGCCCGGGCACTGCTCGGCGTGCGCGTCTTGAATGGACGCCACTTTTCCTTTCGACCGCATGGAGAGCATTTTGACGAATTGTTCTCGTCGCGGTTCACCAATGGGCATCTCCGGTGGAAAGGAGACCCAACTACCCATGCCAGGCTTCCCGCGAGCAAAAAAAATAATAAAATAAAATAAAGCGTGGGCTCGACGGATGCTTATAAGAGGTAGTTCGCCTCCTGGAATCGTGATTTTTCGCGACCGTTTGCCTCACTCGATTCGCGAAGCAGCGCCAAGCAGTTTACTGACACGCGTGGTCGAGCTGTATAGTGAACCGTCTCCGACGCCGATACGGATTGACCGCTCACTTTTCCGTAGTGACCAAGTGTGAAGGTAAGCAGTGGTCGTCGGTGCCAGTGTTGTCGGATCGATATTTTTCCCAATACACTTTTTTGTAGAGAGTGACATTTTGTTATATATTTGCCTTAGCTATGCGGTTCCTGTCTGCAAATGTTTTGAAGCAACTGCGCGTTTGTGTGACTGGACTGTTGTGGCGCCTTTGTATTCAATACACCAGTACTTGCTCAAACAGACTAGAAACTGAGTATAACGATGTTCTTCCCTTTCTTGAGCTTTAAAGCGCCCATATATAGGGCTTCTCGTGACAGTTCCTGTCACTCAGGAGCGGGCTTCAAAGCTTTCAATCAAGACTATACATAAGTGACATCGTTTTGCTACCGGGTCATGTTACGATCCTCTTATCCCTCTACGGAGTTTCACGTTCTTGCTTCTATTGAAAAGATGCATACTTTCGGAATCCTATACACTATGCTGTCATGGATGCTTGTGCCTTTTGTAACAGAGGAGAACAGAAACAAAGAGAAACAAAACCCTTCTCGCGCGTTTCTTTCACCATATCGTCACCATGTGCACACTCTGAGCTCTCGAGGGTTGTTAGCAGTATGGAATATTTTATACAGCGCAATGATCATAATAATACCGCACATTATACCGCACATTGATCATAGCAATGGTGCCCGACGAGAAATATGACACTGAGGGGTTATATCTATCTTTCTATTTTATGTTAGAGTTTGCCTTAACAGAAAATAATATTTTATGTGGTAACAGTAGGAACTAGAATCTTTGATTATCGCTGAAGGGGTAGCTAATGCTTTCGCACTGGCTGCCTCTTGACGCTAGCGAACAGAATTTTTTTTTTCCAGTTCGTGTTTATATTAACGAACAAAGACCAAATATGTTCGGCGCTCCCGACTGCCTCGAACTGAAACTGCGCTGCTGTATTGGCTCTTTCCGCTCTTATACCTTGGACATCGATGGTGTGCGCTGAAAACGTGCGAAGTACTTGGTGCTTCGGCGTATACAGCAGCACAGTTCGTGATGGCGTACACACATTCTGAATCTTTATTCAGACATCTTTACTGATGATGAGATAAGTTAATGCCTTAATAACTGACACTCCAGTGCACGATGCGGCTCAAGCAAATACATGACTGCGAGTGGCGCTGCAGGAGTGCGCGGGCGACCGTCACCCAAATGAAGCAACTAGGGACGAAATCAGAAAATTGTTTTTCGCAAGAACAGTTCGCCTCTTTCGTTAATGATAAGTGTCTGCTGCGATGACAAGTCGCCACTTTTTCTTACGAAATATTCTTGCGGTACGAATTGGTTTGTGAATGCGCTCTCCGATTTTCTCCCTCCATAGCGCAACGCCAGCACAACCCACCGCGAAGGGCTGGCTCTTATTCTAATGGGACTCCCTCTACTTCAGCTGCACCCGACATCGCTTTGTAGGCTCTTCTCGTGATTTACATAAAAGGCGACGTCATTGTTCAGTCGCTGCTTCATGAATGCTCGTTTGTCCGCGGCCTTGCCGTGTTTTTTCCTGCGTCATTGTTGTACCGGCCGACCCAGCCTTTACATTACGCGCTTCGTATCGATTTCGCCCACTTGTTCGCTCTGTATGCGTCCTCATATCCGTTATTGAGGTTTTTCGCTTTGAATATGTAAATGCGTCAACGCTCGCGCGTTTTCTCCCTGGCACTAACAAAGTAGACAGACTGCGAATGGCTGCAATGAATATATGTTAAAATATTGAAATATACGTCGCATTTGAAAAACTGCTACATGCGAACTTCGTGCAGCCTGTGGTGTCTCCTCCACCACCGTTATAGTTCCGAGATCAGAAAAAAGAAAACATGATATTTGCAAAGTGCGCTAGCCTCGAATAACCGGGAGATGCACGGCTCCCGGTTGTTCAAGCTTCCGGGCTTCAGTCTCATCGGTCTGCCGTGGCGGCATGGCTGTTTTTACCTCTTTCAGGTGCTGACGTTGAAGGGCCGATAGCAACGTAAGGAATTGCAGTGAACGAGTTCGCATGGCTGCAGCGGCCATTAATAATGGGCTCAACTTGCTACAATTTTCTACTGAACCAATAATATTTGCCATTTATAATTGAAAGATACTTTGGTGACGTTATCACGAGGACCATTCCACTAGTCTGACAGTGAATCGCATGATAAAGTAAAATGAAGCGGTGACACGAATCCTTGATATGAAGTGGCCGGCGCTCGCTACTGGGGCCGACTTCACAAGGCGTATCATGTGCAAGTAATATTTGACATTGGCCTTCACTAACGTTGTATCCCAAATCACGATTGTCTGGTATTTGCTCTTAGGAATAATTCCAGCGCAAGAATACGGAGCAAGCCCTGTTGTAGGCTTTTTACTTCTGTCACAGTGTAAAGTGTAGCGCATGTTATCTCATGTTATGCACAAATCTAAAGTTGCATATATAATTGTACGAGGATGCAGGCCGCAGGGGAAGGAAATGAGAGAAGGGAAAGACGGACAGAGCCCAATTTCGTGTTGTTAACATCTGACGCAGTAAACCCCATTCTTCTAACATTTTAACAAACTTCACTCAGCAAACTCCACAGTGACAAGTAACGCAGTGTCGTTGAGTGTGGCGGTTTGTTTATTATGAAAGGAAATACATAATTGATACTGAAGTGGCAACTACTGCTGAAACATCGCTTCAAACTACAGTAAGGGGCGTTATTCAGTTATCGCTCTGAGCAATCTAACCCATTGTGCTCGTTCGACTTCGGAACCAAGGACGTTTGGTAGTCTTGAATGTAAGTCACTTGCTGCATAATTAATATTGGTCTTGCTCAAAATGTTCTCAAAACGCTCAAAATGTTTCAAAATGTTAGAGCCAATTGCGAAAATCACCGATGTGGATTCGGTCTGGTGCGATGGCACTCAAGTTGAGAGCCACTGCACCGGTATAACGTAAGGATTCATTTCAGTCCATGCCATCCCTTTCTTGTGATTGTGTCGGAATTTTCTGCACGAGAGGAACCAAGAACATTTTGTGCCGTATTCTTTTCTTTTCATCCTCAGTTCACGACCGAACCGTCCCGATAATAAAGTGGGCGAAACGCAGCTCGGACTGCTGAGGAAGTGAGGAAAGGAATAGCATTGGGGTTGAATCGTTACTTCATACCGTAGCCTCACTTCATGGGATTGAGTCCTCAGCAGCCCGACACTAAGGCTTGGCCTCCGCTGCGGTAACTGTCGAAGGGGGTGTTATGATCGCCCCCTTCTCCCCTTCGCTGCGGGGCGCCGGGACAGAGTAAAGGAGGCAGCCCCGCTTTGCACCGAGAAGAAAAGCGAGAGGACGCGCTCTGCAGCTTCGCACGAGGGGTTCAGCTCGGCTCGCTGTCACACCATTATCGCCGGAGTCGAAATGCGACACCTCGCGCCTTCGTGTCCCAGGAAGAGCCGCGACGCTGAGTTTCCCAGAATACGGCGAAGTGCGCTGCAGCGCCATGTATCTCCCGGTGACAAGACGTCTGTGCTCGGGTCCGCGCCAGCTGCCGAGACCCATGCTCTGGGGCGAGGGGGAAGCCTGGCCTGCGGCCGCCGTTCGACACCGCGGGTGGTCAGCGAGCAGCGAGACGATGGGCTCGCCGCATCCCGCCTGCTGGAGGCCTGTTTTCCGCGAAGACAAGAACATTACGCGTGCGTGTGTGTGCGCGCGTGGTGGGGGCGGTGCCCGCGAGGTGACCAGCGAAGATCGTGGCCTGATTGGCAGGAAACTTTGTCCCCCATTTCCCTAGTTCTAACATCTGGGGACTGCGGGGTGTGTAAAAGGTGCCATCGAAGGCATGAGAGGAGAGATCGGGAACCAACGTTGAATCTGTACAGTTGTATATAAATCTCTGGTACTCTTCATCGGCTTCATGTACGGTTCCTACAACAGCAGCGCCTTTCGAGGACGAGGTTTTCGACCGCCTGCCTGGACGCGACGGAGCCAGCGCAGTCGAGAGGGCCTCTAAAACCACAACACTGGTGGCAGCGGACGGGATGGACCTGGTGACATGGCGCTGCATTTGCGGGTGAGCGTTCGGTTTTTGCATTGAGATTTGCCAGGCTTCAGATTCTGGGTTATTAACCCAGAATCAAACTTTTCAAAATTCAAACTATTAGTTTGAATTCCTGGGAATCGACAATTGTTGGGTGCAAAGTGCGTTTCTTTAAGCACCAGTGAGAGGGCAAAGCCAGCGCTTAAAAGCAGTGACCATGGACCTGAGGAAGTTGCGAAAGGGAGAATTGTTGCTGCTGTGCGAGGAGTTGGAACTTGAATGTGAGGAAGCCATGAAAAAGTGCGACCTATTGAAAAGAATCGACGAAAGCGGTAATGGGGCGGAGAACGTTCTGATTGCTTGGGAACTAGTTCAAAAGACTTTGAAGGAGGAAGAAATTAAGAGAGTGTACGAAAAAGAGAAATCAGACAGAGAGGTAAGGAAGCTAGAGCTAGAAATCGAGAGACAGCGCTTAGCGATTCAAGGAGCGTTAAGCGGCACTCCTGACAGAGCAAGCGAAGGAGAATCCTATCGTATGGACAAGTGGATCCAACCATTTAAGATGGGGGAAGATATAGGCTTGTTTCTAGTGCAGTTCGAGAGAACTTGTGAAAAGGTGAACTGCGCTCCGGATACGTGGTCGCAGAGGCTTTTGACGTTGCTGCCCTGTGAAGCTGCGAATGTTGTGGAGAGGCTCGATGTAAGGGATGCGGACGACTACGAGAAAGTTAAGTCGACCCTCCTAAAAAAGTACCGCCTCTCTACAGAAGCGTTCCGGCAGAGGTTTAGGGACTCAGCAAAAAAATGGAATGAGGACTATGCAGAGTTCGCATATGGGCTGAAAACCAACCTCATAGAGTGGCTGAAGAGCGCGGAAGTTTACGAAAGCCGTGATAAGATCGTTGAGTGCATTTGCCTAAAGCAATTTCTTCAGCGCATTCCCCAAGCAATGAAACTATGGATACAGGATCGAGATGGGGTTGACACAGTCGAAAAGGCAGCTGAACTGGCAGATGAGTACGCGAGGCGTAGAAAACTGAACGCGGAAGAGGGCCATGCCGAGGGCGGAAATACACCGCGGAAATATTTTCCCACTAAGAAACCTGCACAAAATAGAAATCTAGAGCAGGCAGAAGCCCCTAGAAAAACCCCAGAAAAGGCTCAGCACTCGGACGAGAGTGGTTCGAGATCGGAGGCGGCCGAAAAGGCAACAAAAAAGGAATTCGAAGCAAGACCGCCTTTGAGGTGCTACAACTGTCAGGGGTTCGGGCATATTTCAGTAAAGTGTAAGAAGCCACGTGTCGTGTTCTCATATGTGGACAGTAGCGAAGAGAACTTGGAGCTTCTTCGGCCGTACCTGCATGACCTTAAGGTTAATGGAAAATCCTGTAGAGTGCTTAGAGATAGCGCCGCTACCACGGACGTCGTGCACCCGTCCTATGTTGCCGCCGATGATTTCACAGGGGAGGTAACGTGGATAAAGCAGGTACTAGAGGAGCATAATGTGTGCTTGCCAATGGCAAAAGTTACTATTTCCGGCCCCTTCGGAGAACTCGTAACAGAAGCTGCGGTCTCGAAAAAGGTGCCATCGAAGGCATGAGAGGAGAGATCGGGAACCAACGTTGAATCTGTACAGTTGTATATAAATCTCTGGTACTCTTCATCGGCTTCATGTACGGTTCCTACAACAGCAGCGCCTTTCGAGGACGAGGTTTTCGACCGCCTGCCTGGACGCGACGGAGAGGGCCTCTAAAACCACAACACTGCTGGGAATTGCTAGACGCAACATCACTATGCACGAAAAGGGCGGACTTCTGTATAGACATTACAAAGACCGGAAAGGCAAAATTCTTGACCAGTTGGTAGTTCCCGAAATGTACCGCAGGGATATTCTCAGTCTGTGTCATGGAAATGGATGGTCGGGACATCTGGGCGTGAAGAAAACAAAAGAAAGGCTTCTTATGGAGTACTATTGGCCAGGGTGTTTCAAAGACGTAGAGCTGCTGGTGAAGTCATGCGATGCGTGCCAACGGGTTGGAAAGCCGGGCGACAAATGGAAAGCCCCTTTGCGACTCGTTCCACTCATCACGGAGCCCTTCCGGCGACTTGTGATTGATACTGTGGGACCTTTGCCGAAATCAAAGTCAGGATACAGATACCTCCTAACGATGCTATGTCCGGCAACTAAGTTTCCGGAAGCGATTCCATTGAAAGAATTGAGCTCCTCTGAGATAGTGGACGCTCTGCTGACAACCTTTTCACGCATCGGTTTCCCCACCGAAATTCAGGCCGATCAGGGAACGGTGTTCACCAGTGCATTGACAACCACGTTTCTCAGAAAGTGTGGCGTGAGGCTGTTACACAGTTCTGTATATCATCCCCAATCCAACAGCGTAGAGAAACTGCACTCGGTACTGAAAAGGGTACTACGTGCCTTGTGTTACGAGCATAGAGAGGACTGGGAAAGCTGTCTACCCGCCGCTCTCTTTGCATTGAGAACCGCCCCGCATGAAGCTACCGGGTTCACGCCGGCGGAGCTGGTGTACGGGCGAACTCTCCGATCCCCTTTGCGTGTGTTACGAGAGTTGTGGGAGGGAACAGGAGAGAGCCAGACCGTCGTGGCTTATGTACTGCAACTTCTGGAGCGTCTAAGTGTCACGCGTAAACTGGTTGAGGAAGGCATGAAAGCAGCTCAGGAAACCGCGAAGGCGTATTACGATAGAAATGCGAGGCGTAGAACTTTCAACGAGGGCGACAAAGTCATGATCTTGCGGCCCTCGCGGAAGAACAGGCTGGAAGTTCAATGGGAGGGGCCAGTAGAGGTAGCGCATAAGCTTTCTGAGACGAACTATGCTTTGCAAATGCCTGGTCGAGGAAATAAAATTAAGATTTACCATTGCAACTTAATGAAACCGTATGTCGGGAGAGCAGAAGTTGTCAGCATGTTGTTAAATGTACAGGAGGAAATGGCTGACGATCTCCCAGCGTTGGGAGCGGATACATGCACAGAGCGCAGTGCAGAGGAAATTCTGGCTCTCTCGGCGAGCCGTGGAGTTCTCGAAGAGCGACAGTTAATGGACCTGAAAGAAGTGTTAGGTGAATTTCGCGACAGCTTTAGCGGAAGGCCGGGAAAGACAAATCTGATGACTCACGAAATTGAGATAACGTCATCCGAGCCGGTCACATCGAAACCTTACAGGGTTTCTCCAAAACAGCATCAGATCATTGAGGGTGAAATAAAGCGTATGCTAGAGCTTGGGGTGATTGAGCCGACGGAAGGTGATTATACCTCACCCATGATACTGGTGCAAGTGCCGGGTAAAGATCCGCGTCCTTGTGTCGATTATCGGAAATTGAACACAATCACCAGGGATCAGCTTTACCCTATACCGAACATTGAGGAACGGGTCGAGAGAGTAAGTGGCGCTAATTACATTTCGACACTTGACTTGGTAAGGGGATACTGGCAAGTGCCTTTGTCAGAGAGTGCCAGCCGTTATGCAGCATTTATTTCTCCGGTGGGCACATTTCGGCCTCTTGTGCTAAGCTTTGGACTTAAGAATGCACCATATAGCTTTTCAAAGTTAATGGATATTGTACTCAAAGATTTGCACGACTATGCCGTCCCGTATCTCGACGACATAGCCATCTTTTCGAAAACGTGGAAAGAACATGTGGCACACTTGAGAACTGTGTTGACAAGGCTGCGTGAGGCGGGACTCACCATAAAAGCCGAAAAATGCAGCTTCGGCTGTTCGCAGGTGACATATCTGGGTCACGTGGTGGGACGAGGGACCCGGAGTCCGTCCGAACTCAAAATGGGGCCTATAGCTGAGTTCCCGCGGCCTCAAAACAAGCGAGATATTCGCTCCTTTCTGGGACTGGTCGGGTATTACCAGCGGTACATACCCGGTTATTCTCAGATAGCAAGCCCACTGACAGATGCGCTGCGAAAAGGAAAACCCGAAAGAGTAGCTTGGGATGCCGAGAAAGAAGGTGCGTTTATAGACCTTAAGAGATTGTTGATATCAAGGCCAGTGCTGCGAACCCCTGACTACACTAAGGAATTTGTAGTGCAATGTGACGCGAGCGACAGAGGATTGGGCGTTGTATTAAGTCAGGTGGGAGAGGACGGGGAGGAACATCCCATTCTCTATGCAAGTCGCAAGTTAACAGTGAGGGAAGAGGTGTACAGTGCCTCAGAAAAAGAGTGCGCATGCCTAGTATGGGCGGCACAGAAATTGTCCTGCTACCTGTACGGAGCGAGGTTCACTTTCGAGACGGATCACTGTCCGCTAACTTGGCTGCGCCAAATGTCAAACAAAAATGGACGCTTGCTCCGATGGAGTCTTATCCTCCAAGAGTACAACTTTTCCGTCCGATATAAAAAAGGTAAAATGAACGGAAATGCCGACGGACTTAGCAGATTAGTTTGATTGGTAAAGCGGAAGCCTTTACTTAACCTTTGGCTTGATAATGTTCACGTTGCCGTTGCCTAAATAGTTCCCAAGTTGGTTTACTTTAATACTTGTAGTGACGATTTCGGTTTTCGTGAAACTTTCAAGGGGAGGATGGTCACTTGCTTTATTTTAAAATGCCTCTCACTGTTCAAAATTTTAATTTGTCTTTTGAACACTGTTTCTTGAGCCTGGTAGGTTGAAAGCAGAATCCGAATGCTTGTGCGCGGTGTGGCGTTGTGGCGCCGCGATCGTTCTTTCTGCTGTTTCCCTTTGTGGGTGGTTCTTCTAGCTGCGTGTCTGCAGTCATCGTCGACTCCAAGCCACTCTTCATGGCCAGCAATTGGGATCCTGGCCATTCGAGAGTTTCCTGGCCCCGGAGGAGCTGTTATGATCGCCCCCTTCTCCCCTTCGCTGCGGGGCGCCGGGACAGAGTAAAGGAGGCAGCCCCGCTTTGCACCGAGAAGAAAAGCGAGAGGACGCGCTCTGCAGCTTCGCACGAGGGGTTCAGCTCGGCTCGCTGTCACACCATTATCGCCGGAGTCGAAATGCGACACCTCGCGCCTTCGTGTCCCAGGAAGAGCCGCGACGCTGAGTTTCCCAGAATACGGCGAAGTGCGCTGCAGCGCCATGTATCTCCCGGTGACAAGACGTCTGTGCTCGGGTCCGCGCCAGCTGCCGAGACCCATGCTCTGGGGCGAGGGGGAAGCCTGGCCTGCGGCCGCCGTTCGACACCGCGGGTGGTCAGCGAGCAGCGAGACGATGGGCTCGCCGCATCCCGCCTGCTGGAGGCCTGTTTTCCGCGAAGACAAGAACATTACGCGTGCGTGTGTGTGCGCGCGTGGTGGGGGCGGTGCCCGCGAGGTGACCAGCGAAGATCGTGGCCTGATTGGCAGGAAACTTTGTCCCCCATTTCCCTAGTTCTAACATCTGGGGACTGCGGGGTGTGTAAAAGGTGCCATCGAAGGCATGAGAGGAGAGATCGGGAACCAACGTTGAATCTGTACAGTTGTATATAAATCTCTGGTACTCTTCATCGGCTTCATGTACGGTTCCTACAACAGCAGCGCCTTTCGAGGACGAGGTTTTCGACCGCCTGCCTGGACGCGACGGAGCCAGCGCAGTCGAGAGGGCCTCTAAAACCACAACAGGGGCTAGAGGTCTTTACAACAGACGGTATACATTCTCTTTCCCTGAGTGGCTGACACGGCCGGTAGCTTTGGCTAGGATGTACCGACGTATACAGGCGAGATCATAAGTAAGGCGAGATCAAAGGTGATTAAGTGCATTGTATCTGATATTCCACCTTGTCGTTTTCCTCTTGGCCCGTATTCTCAGAGGTGTGCCCTGCAGATCGAAAGCTCTGGCCAATTGCAGCACACTCCTATCTAGTAAGTTTTCTGGTTTTTATGCGTAAAAACAAAAAGAAGAAAAAAGTGATACAAGTAAACAAACAAACAAGCAAACAGATAGTCTGGAATAACACCTCCACGCTTTCATTTCAGTGTGGTTTCTCTGATGAGATTCTTTTTGATGAGTGTGGCGGTTTGCTTGTGATAGATTCGCGTTCTTTCTTCGTTTTTGTTTCAGCTGCCTCAAGTCTTATCCCCCGGAAAGTTCACGCGACTTCGTTACAATGAAGATCTACATAGTCCTCGGTTAGTGCATATCTTATCTTGCTTTGAAGAAGTGCATTCTGAACCAAGCAGTGCTGAGAAATGAAATAACAATCATAGTGAGAAGGCACTAATCTTCTTTCAATGCTGAACGCCGATTTTTCCCTTTTACATCGCTTCTGCTTGCGCCACCTATTTCCAGAAGATTCTCTTAGCTTTTGGCTGAACCTACGAACCTGATTCAATGCTGAAAACAGCGCACAAAGACGAGACGAGAGTGCTGGACTGGCAGTCTGTCTCCCTTGTCTAGTATTTCCGCAACGTTTTCAGTATTGAAGTTTTAGCAACAAGCTCAGACCGTATGCGAACGATATAAAGACTGTAGGAAACGTTAGCACAACGAAAGAAAATAAAAATAAAACTATAGCTAAATAAAAAAGTGTAATTGTTGCCTTAAGAGTCTGCAGGAAGCTCAGTGTCATTAAATAAAAGCTCTTGGGTGCACGGTCATCAGGTTTTGAACATGATGACGTCCTCATTGATGAATATTATAAGAAATGTGGTTTAACAAAGTGGCATATACGCTTCGTCTCTCGTCCCATTCTGTTCCTTCAAAGCAGCAAATTCAACGCTTAGGAAAAAGCTGACACCGCTGCCGCGTAACGTAATTAGCCCATTGTATCGCCACATTACAGTTTCGTTGGATTTTCTGGAACTCCACTAATGCTGTAAATGATATATTTAGTCGTTATACCGTTAAGTATATAAATAAGTGAAAGAAATGAACAAAAGTGACGCAGTCTGCTTTAATGGCGGAGCAGAAGGAGCAGCGTGCTGAGCCTTTCACGGCGCCGACAGAAAAAAATAGAGGGCAGTCAATACACTTCATCACCCATCACATAGCGCCGACTTTCGCGCTCATTTTCCTGCGGCGTGCAAGCCCGCATCCTATGGTGTCATCTTTCTCCCTGTGCGAAGAGCGATCGTCTCGCTCGCGTCGAAAAAGTTATGTGGCGTTGTTGGGGAGGTATGGAGCGTTCTCGCTCGGCGTGCATGTGTTATGTTAAACGACACTAAAGCATGTGCATTAACTAAAGTGAACTAACTTCGTGTTTTTGTTTTTTTTTTTTGTTTTTTTGACAAAAGCTTTCATGGCTGTAGCACAAGCTGCAAAAGTCCAGACGAGGGTAAGTCCGCTGTATAAGTACCCATGTGTTTCTTGAGCGTTCGTGACATTAGAAGACACTTGAAGGAGCAGGAAAATTCGGGATGTGGACGACCTGAGGTAGCATTAGCGTTGCAGTGTGCTTTAAATCGTTGTACGTCATCGAGCTTAAGTTGTTCAGTGCATGCCAAGTGTCCCTGTATCGCAGAACTTTTTTGTAGAATTTAACGTATGCAATCGTATTTCTTAAAAAATGAGGAAACATAGTGTATTTGCAGTTTGTCGAATCCTCTATTGGCGCTCATACACTGAGCAGTTTTGCTGTTAACTCACCGTGCGCCATTTGCGACCACCTTAGTTAACTTATACGCAAAACAAAGCCTGCCAATCTGCCAATTCTTTTTTCTTTTCTTTTCATGCCCACATTCATTAAATTTGAATCGTTGGAGGAGGCTATCACATTATAACGTTGACAGTTCTGTGTCAGAGCTTTGGGAGGGGGCAGTTCTGTATGAGGCATCGACCAACATGCTGAGTGAGGCTCTAGTGGTCTCGTGTTCTAAATACGAAGCGACACAGTGTCGCATGCAGTGCGAATTGAGTTTCTTGCACCCATCTGCACTTGCGAGCAGACCCGCCGTGCGGCGTACGAGCTACCCGACGGCGTAGAGTTCGTGGTCGGCGGCGTGCAGACGACCTTCCAGTGCGAGAGGAGCGGCTACTTCGCCGATGTCAGCAACAACTGCCAGCTGTTCCACATCTGCAACGAGATCTACAAGGAGGACGGCTCGGTCGAACTGCAGCAGTACAGCTTCTTCTGCGGCAATCAGACCGTGTTCAACCAGCTGAGCCTGACGTGCGCCCATCCCGAGGAGTCAGTGCCGTGCCAGAACGCCCCCGACTTCTTCTACATCAACGACAACATCGGCCGTCTCGACGCGCCGGCCCACACCGAGGACGACCTGCAGCGCGCAGCCCCGCTTGTGCCGGGCTTTCAGCAGCAGTCCTTCGCGGCCGCCTCCAACCGACACGAAACCAAAGTGACGCCCGAGAAGTGAACTCGCTTTCGGAGCATCCGTTGTCCACATGCTGTCGTTATCGCACGTGTGTTTTCGATGCTCTTGTAACGCTGCTACACGTGCACGGCCACTTTCCATCGCACCCTGATACCGACGCCGCTTAATGCAGTGATTGTTCCGCGAATCGCGAATGAGATCCTTTGGAGGAGGGAATATGTGGCGATCATCGCCAAGCAGCGTTCGTTATTATGAACGTTCGCGTTTTGCACCAAAAATATTTTAAATTGCGTATTTCCTAACATTTGAAGGTATGTTTGTAACTGCAACTTAAGGCGTAGACAAAAGGAGAACGAGGGACGAAACTGGCAAAGCTTTTTGTTAGTGCTTTCTGCAACTCCATCTTTCTTTGCTAATATCTTCAATATTAGGATAGGCTAAAAAATTACACCATCTCCCGCTAAAGGGGACCATGAGGCGATGCGAAGCCGGAGCACTTCCACGATCGCGTTCCGTTGGCGTTCGTTGGGCATGCTACCGACCTCGCGTCGTGGAACGCGAAGAGGGACGCTACGCGCGTCGTATCTTCCATCTAGCCTGGCCGTTAATTCTCACAGGGCGAGCGGGGAACGCGGTCGACAGGCGGGCGAGAGGGGGGCAGCGTGGGAGAGGAGAGAGAAGCGGAGGGGACGCGCATGCGCTCGAGCTCATCGCGGCGCTGCGCAGGAGAGAATTTCGGCATGTCTAGCCCGCGTTTCAGAGGAAGAGTGGAAAGTGGGAGGGGAGAGGGGAAGGGGAGAGGGAAAGTGGAGAGGGGAAGGGGAGAGGGAAAGTGGAGAGGAGGTGTGTGGAGAGGGTATGCGCATGCGCAGTAAGGGTGGTCACGCCGCACACCACCACCACCACCGGATTGAGCTCCGCCTTAAGATACTTCGCATCTAAAAATTTCTGTTACAAACAGTTCTAGCATAGGAACTTTTTCGTGAGCTGGGGTCCAAGGGAATGAAGTACCCGTAGGGTTTACAACATTCATTCGCGCCGACTACTTATCGATTGCGCTCTATAGGGTTTTAAATGGGCACTGAAAAGCGTGAAAGTGGCCGCTGCACGTGAATGAACATTCTGTAGCATCGTTGTGTGCGGAAACCACATACTGAGACTGCAACACTCTGTCGCTCTTGTGTGCCATGCAAGTAATACTACCACCGTGCTCATTATTCAGCACAGCGACAACGTTCCTTTCTCCCTTCGTGACACCATACATGTCGCTTGCTTTCTGCGATTTACCAGGGGCCGAATTTAGAGATATTTTCTTCGTGAGTGTTCTCTGCCTTCGGCCGGTCGCCTTCGCTAATAATGTGTCCCGCGTATGAATTGGCTGGAATTTTCTCGCACAAAGAATTCTAGCGTTCTGTGAATACGCGCCCAGTCCACTAACAAAACCGCACAGTGCGAAGGAAAACATATAGTGTCCTAATGGGCGACCACCATAGGTCGGCAAACTCACTCATGAGTCGACTCACTCAGACTCACTCAGACTCAGATCGAGCCGTGAGTCTGAGTCTGAGTGAGTCCGGGTGAGTAATATTTTGGTGAGTGTGAGTCCGAGTGAGTCCGGATCAGAAAAATTTTAGTGAATCTGTGTCCGAGTGAGTCCGGTAGAGGGAAGTTTCGGTGAGTCTGAGTCCGAGTGAGCTCTAAGCACAAAATATATTTCTTGAGTGAGTCTGAGTGAGCTCCACACTTCTTTGCCGGCCTATGGTTCTATTTACACAACTTCAGCATTACTATCAGCCTTATGTCGGCTCACTTTTATGCTCCCGCTGACGCACACATACTTCAAAGCACTGGCGTTCATACGCCAGCTCATTATTTATTAATCAGAGGCGTGGGTTACGTAGAAGAGGGGGAGGGGGCAGGTTGACTTGCTCCCCTGCAACCTTTTTCACAGGAAGTTCTTGATAAAAATATCTCGTGTGAGTCACCACTTTCAATAAAAATGTCCTTACTGAATTGCAACGACTAATAACTCACATTTCAAGGTTCGAGATCAAAAGGCGCCAAGTAGATCACCAAATATTTGAGATATTGGTGTTAAAGAGCATTGACACCATGGTCAAAAAAGCCAATTATACGCTAACAGACTCATGAGTCGACTCACTCAGACTCACTCAGACTCAGATATAGCCGTGAGTCTGAGTTTGAGTGAGTCCGAGTGAGTAATATTTTGGTGAGTTTGAGTCCGAGTGAGTCCGGCTGAGAAACATTTCACTGAGTCTGAGTCCGAATGAGTCCTAGTTGATGAAAATTTTGGTGAGTCTGAGTCTGAGTGAGCTTAAAGGCAAAATATATTTCATGAGTGAGTCTGAGTGAGCTCCACATTTTTTGCCGACCTATGGCGACCACCGCTGTATGTCATCTTGTATACTATATGCATAGGAAATGGTACCTGGCATGCACCTTATCTTGCAATGTGCATTTGTCGGCGTGGATTAATATTTGTGCAACTGCAAAACGGTCACCTCCAAGCCGTACGCTCTGTAACTGGCGCTCGAAGTTGTTACGCAAGCTTATAGCTGCACACTGCACGACTCTATGGTGTTCTCGTAATTGTTCTCGAGCTACAAGCTACGTTTTCTTGTTTTCGGCGCGCAAATCAGCAGCTATAGTACCTGGGTGAGGTAAGCGTTCGGGCTTGGCTATAAAGATGTAGCTCTACAGACTTGGCTAGGGCAACAAGTAACGTTTGGCCCTATAAGACGTACTGCAACTGCACGCCTTACACGACCGACTAGGATATGGTCACAAACGAATGGTCATTGCGTGAACCATTCCACGACTGTTATCTAATATCGAAAGGTGATGGGCCATTCACGTGTGTCGCTTCATAAGTTCAAAGTTTGGACGAGTAATTCCCACCAATAGTGTTGTCAAGTAAAAAAAAAAAAAGTTCGGGGTCGCTTTGCCACTATCATGTTTACAATCGATTAGGTTCAAAATTCCGACTATTCAACCTCCTGTGTAACTAAGGGCTGCTGCAACTTGCATTCACAAGATTGTGCACATTATTCACTCGCTAGTAGCACTTCAAAATCACTTCTTAGTTTTGCAATGCCAGTGACGTGAAAGCTGCCAGAAGCGCTTCAATACAAAGAGGCGAATGGTTTTCCAGGAGTCGGAAATAATTTATGATGACTGGCCTGTTCACATACTTAAAACGTAAGTGGACTTAACTTCGTTCGGTGCTTGATTCATTTTGCCTACCCATTGTCACTTCTCGCTTTTTTTTTGCCACATCACATTTCTTTCATCGCATATCGTTTAATATATCATCACTGAACTGCGCATGGCGAGAAAATAAACCAAAGACGTAGCTGCACTAACAACGTCGAGAGACCAAGCAAAAGCTTTGAAACGCAAGCTTATGTTTTGTGCATGCGCTCAGGAAAGCGTTCCCTTGGGTGTCTGTTTACTTTACTAACACATCTCACAGACATAGTTATACAACCGAGGTAACTAGTGCAAACACCAGCGTTAATGAAGGCGTCGAGAAACGTATTAACCATGCTCACTTTGTGACTACTTTGCCACTTTACCATAAGGCATACAGGAAACTTCGTTAAACTGCGCCAAGCTAGGGCTAAATGAGAGCGCGACTGTCGCAGCAACTGCATGAACCCAGAGGCTGTGGCATTCTGCTGATCAGCACGAGGTCGCACGTTCCATTGCCTGCTGCAACAACTGCGTTCCAATGTTAACGGAGTGTGATAACCGTATAACGTGCACAATTATTGACGCGTGTTAATGAATGTCAGGTAGTATAAATTAACTCGAAGCCCCTCACTATTGTGCCTCTCCTAGACGTTGAGCTTCTTTGGGACGTTAAAGCTAATTAATTGATTAATTGTTCGTAGCAAGCTTACACGTGTTTCTAAAAACTAAAACCAGCAGTTAAGATCGTCGTAAATGAAACGGCGCATAATATTATTTTTCTCTCTCTCTTTCTAAGTCGCAATAGACCTCTACAATGGTGTTTTGATTGTTGCTAATTGATCCGAAGCGTAGAATATCCTTTGCAATTACTCTGATGACTCATCTGCCGCTATTATACCAACGTCCTCACGGATTGGCGCTTGCGAACGAACCCGGAAGTACGTGTCCGACTGAAACACTGCGTCCTAGTAATGCCCATTCCAAGCATAACTTGCCCAGCGCCAAGCTCTTAATTCTAACCGAAAGCAAATAAAACGGCAGCACGTGGGGGCAGCAAACAACAATGTGACTCTGGTGCCTTCGCTGAGTCAATATGTAGCTGCACTTAAAGATATGGGGGGAGGGGGGAAGAGAGAAGATGTATAGAAAGGCAAAAAGGTTAACCAAAGATATAGTGAGAAGAAATGTGCGTAAGGTAAAGAACGCACGCATTGTACATGCAGGAGTAGCGTGCAGCTTTCACGAAGCCGATCACGCAGATAAATCGACCTTCATTCTGCAGGGAGTTCTTTTTGTAGCAGTACAATCGTAGTGGAAATTTTTTATAAGTTATCCACTGAGACTGTCCACATTGCATATATCCCCTTCCACTCTTGCCTAGGCTATCAGTAACGCTAGGAAAACACAAGTAAACGTCAAAGAATGAGTGAGATGCTGTGCACGTCACTGGTGCGTGTGTCTGTCGGCCATTCCACTAAGACAGCCGACAAACACAACATTAAGGCACAAATGATACAAAATGGACTGTCACGTCATGACAACCCATGTACTATAGTGGACGCAATTGTATGTCAGACGAACACGAACACAGACGAGACGCGATGATGATGCTCAACTCCACCGGGGGCATTATACATTCGCGAGCCCATCAAGCAAATTGCAGCTGCTGCGTCAATTCGTGAAAGCGGAATCAAAACTTACCGAGTGCTGCCATTTACAGATTGGACGACTTCGTCGGTGTGTTTATTCCCAATAATAGCAGTGTTACAAAAGCCTCTAGAAACACCGTGGTGTCAGTGGGAATCACTGGCTTTTCATTGCGTTCGAAGATCGTTGCACCTCGCATACATTGACGTGCTGTCTTAATGTGGCAGAATACGGCCAACTCTTGAGGCGGCGCCTAACAAATGAAATGTATTCAAATGCATCGCGTAGTGCAGTAAGTTCCGCACCCGGGACGTGTGGCTCAAAAGACTTCAACTTGATCTCGGTCGACTTCACCGTGACGACAAATGCAGCTGAAGAGCTGCTGAGTTGCGCCAAAGCACCCGTGTTAACACGTTGCCGAGCTCTACCTTGCTTGATTGGAAGGTTGCAACGGTGCTTCTGCTTTCTTTCTGACCCCTGAAATAGTCAGTTGTAGACATATTCGAAGCCTGCGCAGACGCCAAGGGTGTCTTCCGTCGTAAATAGCAGGCGTAAATTGTCACGGTAAGTAGGCTTGATGTTCAGAAATGATTTTAGCGAACATTGTACGTGGCATTATTGGTGGCGGGTAGTTCAGTTAAAGAGAGAGCGGGAGAATGTTTTTTATATGCGGAAATGTTAAAATTATTCTCCTACGTGCTATTCTGCAAGGTAGAGCCATGATAGAAAGATCATGAATAGAAAGATCAAGGATAGAAAGACCATTGAAAGAGGACAGAAAAACACGCGACTTCCTATCTTGGTTGCGTTGTTTTCTTTTTAAAAATAAGATACCTTTCTGTCCGAATGACGCATTCTTGAAAGACAGCCAAATGATTCGCGATAACCGAAAAAGCAGGACAGCACTTCACGCTGCTTTTACGGCCAATGCCAGTGTCCTAACTTGCGTTTTAGAAGCATCCTTGATAAGCGTTGACGGATTTATTTTGTATAGAGACCTTTCTTCACTGGTACGCACTAGGCACTACAGTCTAGTAGAATGTGTGCAACGGATTCCACAAATCATATAGTTGTCGCCACAGAGACTTGCGGTTCAGCCAAGACATACAGACTTGACCAAAGAAATGCAGGCTTGGTTTTAAAAAATAGTTTTAATAAACTTGAGTGATTGTTATCGTTATGACCTACCTGAAACACTCGTTTATTGACATCTGGTGTTGGAAAAAATCACATCCACTTCCGAGGTTATGAGTAGCGCTGGCTGAGATTCACAAGGTCAGATCTAGAAGAAGACAAAGGATAAGGCCAATGGGAGAGAGAACAGCCACCACCGAGAACGATGTAGGTTCGGCTCTCACCAGCATGATTGTCTGTTTGCTTCATGTCGTATGGCGACGATCAAAAATCGAGATCCGCTGCTTGGGCCTTCTTCATCCGATACACCATCTGATTTTTCATCTGATTGTATGCCAAGCGGTGTTAATGTACAACGCTGCTAATAGTCATATGGTATCCCAACTGTCAGATGGTACAAGGTAACGTATACAACGATGCACATTCTTCAGATTGAAAGCTCCAGTGAGTACTTTACCCCAAGTGAACGTAACTGCAGAGCTAGAAGAATGGTATAATATTCATCTTATTCGGGAGGAATGTCTATAAGAAAGAACGCTCACCTGTGTGACTTGCGCGCATGCACATCCTTCCGTGTGTACCTGTATAGCTTTGAGTGGCGCCGTTTTGTGTGTTTTATCTGCATGCAGACTCACGTATTTCTTTTCATTGTGCATTCTATTGTGATCTTCAGAAAAAATACTATGGTACAGTGCTAATAAACGTGACGTTATTGTCGACGTGAACGTAGTCATGCTTGATTAGTGCGCTCGACTTCACCTACACTGGACTTGTTTTGGAAGCCTCATCTGGCTTGCAAAGCGAGAGGTAATTTAGTCTTGTCCACTATTTCATGTCAGCTCGCTTCCTATACGTCGGCGTTAAAGTGAAAAAAGTAAAACGTACAGAAACGAACAAACATTGAGCTGCATGCTGAAAGATTATGATTACAAAGAGAACATGATGCACTAAGTATTCTGGAAGACATTTGTGTGTATGAAACACGAGGCGTTCACGGGGCGTTTTTCCTGGCCGATGAAGATGGATGCCACAATCCTAGAACTATAGCTTCGGTAAAACCAGAACCACTGGATAAATATATAAAGCTGAATGCTGCTTACAGTGAAAGTTCCTGACGTTGACGCACAGCCAAGCACTCTCTCGGCATCGGAACGTGAAGAAAACGTAAACATTAGTGTTTTGTATAATAAAAAAATCTTTTTGAGAGCCCTTGTATTGTTCTCCATGATGAATTTTGCATGCATGCACGTACTACATGTTGCCTTTTTATGCCTCAACAACATATCACTTTTACAGCGGAGCTAATATGCTTTTTGTTATGCCGTTACGCGTTCTAAAAACTATCATCAACATGATTAGCCTCGACCTTTCTAGCGCGTGCAATGCAATACCTCGGCCGGCGCGCGCTCCCTGCGTCCTCCTCTTCATCTTCTGCTTCGTTCCCTGAACATGTGCGCCCGGCGCGCGCTCTCCCGCTGAGCCGATTTGTTGGGCGTGGGGTGGGCGAGAGAACGAGTACAGAAAGAGAAAGAAGGAGGGAAAGAGAGAGGAACAAAAAGATGGAAAGAAAGAGAAAGGGAGAAATAGAGGGAAAGAAAGGGAAGAGGAAAGAACATTGAAAGACAGAGAACAAAATATACAGAGAGATAAATAGACAGAAAGAAACTGACAAAAAAAAGAGACAGAAAAAAAGAGAGAGCCCGACAGAAAGAGAGAGTAAGAAATAAGAAGACAGAAAAAGAGATAGAAAGAAAGAGGAAGCGAGAAAGAGCGTGAGAGGGAGAAAAGAAAGGGAAGAAAGCGAAAAAAAGATAGAAAGAGCGAGAAAGATAGACAGAGGGAGAAAGAAAGAAATAGAAAGAAACAGAGACAGTAAAGAGATAGAAAAAAGACAGAGAGAAAGAGAGGAAGAAAGACATAGAAAAAAATTCACAGCATATCCACGGGTGAATGATGAAGAGCTTAGGCGAAGCTCCTGAAGCAATCATGGTTATACCGTGAAATCTTCAGTGGTTTCGCCCAGCAGTAATCAAAGCGATAGCCCAGTACATCATCAAAGACGTGACAAACGCTGTATATATTTATACAAGAAATTTTATTTATCGTAAGTGGTAGCTAGACGTGGCTTCCGTTCCCTCTTCATTATAACGGCTTTATGGTCGGTGATGGGTCGTAGTGGGATGTTTGCAAAGACGAAGTAGTGGGCAGTTTGCAAAGGATCGGTGATGGGTCGTAGTATACTGCCGGTTACGC
Source organism: Rhipicephalus sanguineus (assembly GCF_013339695.2). Classification (NCBI taxonomy): domain Eukaryota; kingdom Metazoa; phylum Arthropoda; class Arachnida; order Ixodida; family Ixodidae; genus Rhipicephalus; species Rhipicephalus sanguineus. The sequence goes on along the minus strand of NC_051176.1, from coordinate 200,838,518 downwards.
CTTACGCCGGACGCGTGACAAGGTTAGACTAAGAGGAGCTTCGCCCCTAAAACTCACAGGGTCCCTTGTGTATTCACCTATGACGAAGGCGAAAGTCTTCTTTTTCTTCTCAGTCGATGTATGGATCCTGCCCCGCCACCCTCCCAAAGTTCTGAGCACCTAGCGTGGTTTTCCCCTGCATCCAGGATCAAAGGCACCTCGCCTCGTTTTACAATGCCTCCGCGGTCTGCCCACTCTGGACCAAGCTACAATGTCATGTGATTACGGCATCATGTGACGTTACGTAAAGTGAAGTCACGCCAAAATTTCTGACGTAACTCATTTGTGGCGAATCTTAAATTGCGACGGATCATCGTGACATCATGATGACGTCACATGGTGACGTGATCACGTGGTTATAATCTTTTGCATCACTCGTGCTGTGCCCGACGCCGCTGACGCGAGACGCCGACGCCAACGGTCGATTTGCGCGTCTGATGAGGCATCTAAGGCTTTCGCCTTAAAATAAAAGGAAACAATGGAGGCCGTTCAGCTCCGCTGTTCCTTCAGGCTTGGCACCACTATAGTGCGAAGCTGCCTTAATATTCTTTTTGTATTTTTTAGCGGAATCTGCCCGTTATTTTAAACGCATCGAAAATTCGCTACTGATGGGCTGCCCACCGCTTTGGTGTTGCTGAGCATGCCTTCTTGCTGGTTTACAAAGGTTCAGGTTCATAATCATCAGCAGCAGTAGCAGCCTGACTACGCCCACTGCAAGGCAAAGCACCCCCCCCCCCCTTTTATATCCAATTAACCCGGTCCAGTGCTTGCTGCGGCCACGTTATCCCGACGAGCTGCTTGCATCTGCCCACCTAACTTTCTGTCTCCTCCTTGCGTGTTTGCCTTCTCTTGGAATCCAGTCTGTTCCTCTTAATGAACAAAACAACGGTTTTCCTTGCTCCTCACTACGTGCCCATGCCCGTTTCTCCTTTTTTTATTTCGACTACAATGTCAATAACACCCGTTTTGTTCCCTGACCCACTCTGCTCTCTTCTTTCTTAACGTTACACCTATCATTGTGCTCAACTTGAACCCCTATCGTGGGGTTTAGCGCAACATAAATTAGTGCGATTCTTTGGACAAGTTAGTTGTTCATGTCGAGAGATTTAGAGTGCAGAAAAACGCTGCAGTGAAGACACGACAGACGAAGAGCCGAGTGGTGGGATGTAGCCGCTCCCAGCTAACGCGAGAGGTAATGGAAGCCAAAGAGATTGGCAGATTGTGTTCACAATGTGTAAGTGTGGCATCTTTAGCTTTGTATAAAAAAAAAGAACTTGCGCTCATGGCTCGCGCATGACAGTCACGGATGAAGTAGGCAAAGAGTTTTACGTTTTTGTTATTATTTCTTTGTCACGTCTACGTTATAATCTGTTATCTCCTTCAATAAATTTCAGCTGTTACTCAGCGCTTCGTATGTCGTGTCTTCACTTTTGCCCGCGTTTTTTCTGCGATCCAAATATCTCGAAATATAAACGAGATGCTGGCCGGCATAGAGAGAGAGAAACAAGAAAAAAAAATACAGGGAGCTAGGTTAATCAGACACACGTCTTATTTGCTACCCTGCACTGGAGAAAGGAATGAATGAGTAAGGAGAGAGAGAAAGTACCGGAGACAGCAGTAGTGGTCACACTTGAAAGTGCACACACAGTCTAGAAGCGGTGGTCAGAGACCTGCACATGCCACCGGTTCCCCGAGTGATACGGGAGGTTAAATCAAAAGGAGTGCGTAATGTTTTAGTGAAAGTAAACCGCATCACTCTGACCGCGTAAGGCAGACATTTTTTTTTTCTTTTTTTCCCCAACGAGAACACGAGTTTGCTACGCGTTTACTATGTCTCAAATAGAGAATAACATTCTTGGTTCGGCCTAAGACAAGTTCATTTATTCGCTCCTTTCTTGCGAGGACTCGTCGTTTCTGTCTGGCGAGTCCGGCACTTCGTCGTAGCTCTTGCTGTCTGCGCTCGTCGACTGCAGAGAACTGGACAGGTTGTTGGCCATCTGCGTCACCTGAAAGTGTAGAGACCACAGACCACTCAGGTACCCCGATTTTTAAAGTCACGCAAAAATGTTCTTGAAGCAGCTTTTATAGACCGCATTATTTTACTCTCACAACCGCGTTTAGAGCAAGCATACATAATCTTGACCCCAGCTGATCACGTGTCCGTGCGGCCACCACAGGGACTGCGAGTTTGGCTATATCAAAAGTGATGGCGAGCGAACACTGGCGTTAAGCATCCGACAAGAATAAACCGGACGTTGTCGTGGTCATTCGCTGCACATGACCCGCAGCCCTACCCGCTACAAACGATAAAAATTCTGGTCTCTATAGGTTACACGTCGTTTAGCTACATATAATAAGATTCCGAGGCAAGAACACATCGAATCTGTTCTTCCTATAGGCGTAACCAGGACATACTTGCATTTGCCCAAGCTTTTGCCTTTTCAAGCTTGCCCTGCGGTATACCCATGCCCATTCATGGTCCAACTTTTACCTTTGTACACTCGATGTTGCACGGCTCACAAACAAATTACACCTTTCATCACGCGATGTTCAGCACATCACCTCAAGACAGCCTTTCCCAACTTTCTGGGTTTCTCACGCCAATGAAAGAAAAAAAAAATTATACATCAAGATTGAGCCGCGCTGTACTAAATATTGAACTCGACACAGAACAAACTCCAAGCAGTACAAATCTGTCACAGTTAAGAAGGTAAGTCGTTATGAAATGCGTGTGAACCTTTCCGAACAGAACGACGTGATGAGGCGCGTGTATAAGGAAGCACGCGAGCACGTGACAGTCAAATATAGCGCGGACACAAGAAGCCGCGCTCACCGCGGCGTCAATTTCTATTCCCGAGGCCTGCTGCTGCTTGAGGCACCGCTCTTCGAACTTGCCGAGTAACCTGGTCGCAGCCTTGTGATCGCCCAAGTCGTGCATCAAGACGGCGTAATTCAGGCACACCAGAGGCTCCCTGCACGGCAAGAAGAATGAACGAGGTTGTGTAGGCCGAACCATGACTGCGAGGTCAAGAGACGAGGTGCAGACGGAAAGACGAAAATTGCACAGCTCGTTCCGCAGCGGTGGCGTACTTCGCTATTTCGGGCGTTGCCTGATACGGCACAAGCTATGAAAAAAAAAAAAATTGCCTGTAACTGATAGGCCGAGCTGGAAATGACGGTGTCTTACGCAATTATTATCGACACGGCGCATCGATATTGCGTTTCGTCTTACGCGCGTTATTTATTTATTTATTTATTTATTTATTTATTTATTTATTTATTTATTTATTTATTTATTTATTTATTTATTTATTTGGTAAAAATTAAAAGCTGCATATCTACGCTCTGGCATTTCACGATTTCATTGACGTTTTTTCTTTGTTTTTTGACGTTCCGTCAATCAAAATACAGTGCGAGTTGAGATGCATAACTTCGTTTCTTCTTCGACCACTTGAATATCCCTTACAAAGGCAGATGAGTAGCGGGATGCTGGATATTATTTTTGTTAGCTGGTTTACTTAATAAGAATTCTGAAATTTCGCTATGCACATTCAAAGACGACATTTTGCGATCAATAACCTGTGGCAAACTGTCATGGAAGAAAGCTGTAGCGAAGTTAGCATTGGGCAAGACAACATGCATTCATGCGTGGCGGAGAACGCCTCGATGCAAGCCGCAGGTGACGTACTCGTCCAAGGCCATGGCTCTCTCGTACGCCCGCTTCGCGTTGTCCGGGTCCTGGAGGTTTCGCAATGCAACTGGAAGCACAATCAGCACGACGGTTGGAAACGAGGATTAAAAAATGATCGACAACTTACCCGACACTTGCGACAGCACAGCTGACAATGACAACAAAACGCGATCGATCTTTATGGTGGAACAATTTTGATTCGCCTGTATAATACAAGAAACAATTTCTTCCGACAGCGCGTACGTGCGTCCTGCTTCAATCATCCAATTCAAAGAGAGAAAGCTAATTGCACTGCTGCGTACGAGGACAGAAAGCTAAGCATTGTCGCTAGTTGACATTGGGAACTATTACACAACTATATATACGTCGACGTCTACTCAACGACTGAATTATTCACTTTGCAAAAGCCAGCGTCAACATCACAGTATACTAGACAGTTTTCTATACCAAAATAGCCGCTTTCGTGCCGATAGGAACGGCTGATAATTTTGCAGCACGAATCACAATCGCACCCGTGATAGCCACAGAAGTTCGTAAACCTGCGAAAATGGCGGGAAATCTACAGCAAAGCTGTGGTGAAAACAATTATATCCTTTCCAAAACGAGCCATTGAAGCAGGGTGCTGCGCTTGTCTTTTCGTGTTTTATTGGTTGCGCCACTCTTGCACATTTGAAAAGTGTCCCGGCCCAACCACGCCCACTGTTTACTTATACTGTCTCGCTTAAACTCTTTTGCAATCATTGGCCGGCGCTGCTGCAATAGGGCCGACACTGCATGCATGGTGAGTCACTGGAGATACGCGCAGACGCATGACGTGTTTTCTCGAACGGCTGAGTGGAGTCCGTTGAAAAGCGCATCGAAGGAAGCAGGAAGTTGCAAATAAAGAAAACAAAAATCGCGCGTCGCGTGTGTGCGCAATACTTCCTGAGCGCTGCAGCCGCGGCGCGTGCGCTGCTTGTATAGACTATTTTACGGACAGGTTTCGGTGCCGCAATGCTGGGCTGTTAATCTTGCCGTGTTTTCTCTTGAACAACTAAGCGAACAGCGCTACGGTGGGCGTATACACATGAAAACTGTTGCGTTGGTGCATTCGGCGTTTCCTGGCTTTATCAGTACGCGTCACGGGATAAAAAATAAGAAAACATTCGTTTAACAGCCCATGATGGCGGCGCCCATATGCCTTACGTAACATAGTCTATACCGATACCCGTAAAGTGTTTTTCGAAATTTATTTCGAATAAGGCTTCTCACGTGGACTACTCGGTTCATGAACATTGTGGCACAACAGCGCAGAAAACGGGACGATGTCCTGCGTGTCCTGTGGGCTCATCGTCCCGTTTTCTGCGCTGTTCTGCCACAATTATTTCGAATACTTTTTTAAAGAAAAATACCAGCAAGATTACCTTTAACTTAAAGACACTACACGTGAATTATCTGTCCAGGCAGACATCGTTTACGTCATCAAAGGGTTGCAAGTTGCCTTTGATACACTCCCAAATCGCCACCACCCCTCTAAATCAGAGGAGTTCTAACCGTCAGCCGAACTTCACGGTTCCGCCTGCGTAACAGCTTCAAGCGGGGGAATTAGCTAACAACTTTACGGCAGTCATTGTGATATACATGGCGCATTGAAATGGAGGAACACGGAACTAGACTTTTGTGACCATGACCTTCGACTTTCCGAGTTAACTACGTGTCTTAAAGTTTGCAGCTAAGAAGTTCGTTAGGGGCAGTGGAGCTCAACACACATAAATCCTGTGCCACGTTACAGGAAACGATTTATAGGGTGTCGCTTACTGGCGAGCAGCATGAAGAGCTGTCCGTTGCGTGGATTGAAGTGAACAGCGGCGTTGAAGAAATGGTAGGCCGAGGCGTACTGCTCCATGGTCAGGTGCACCAAACCGAGGTTGTGCAGGATCTGCCAGTCCATAGGGTTCAGGTAGTTGGCTCTCTTCAGGCAGCTGATGGCCTGCAGCGCGCGCCGTCATTGCCACCATTTCTTTATGGCTCATTTCGTGGTAGCATTACTGCTTTTCGACGGAGGCGAAATGCTGTAAAGGCCCGTTCGATATCAGTGCGCGTTCAAGAACAACAGATGGTCGAAACTTCCGGAGCCCTCCACGACGGCGTGCCTCATAATGATATCGCATATTATTAGTATTATTATTACTTTTCGGACATAGCGCGTAGAATATGCATGCATGTATGTGTGCTTGGCGGAGGAGTTCAGTAGAAAGAACGAAAGAATGTCCAACCATTTCGTTCCCTATACAGTTATCGTGTCACGTGCGCTCTTATCACCACGACTGCCCAGAATTTTAATCCTTTGAAGTGATGGTTAACATGCGCCGTGTTCGCCGTAAACTGCTAAGCGGACCCCCTTAGCGCGATTAGAGTACGTGTATAGCATCTTCGTATTCTACGCTGCACGCACGAGCAGTGAGGAAATACAGCCTTTTTCGCAGTGGCTATATCCGTCGCTTATACCGAAATATAATTATGTTTTGAAGGAGTATATATATATACACTCTGCGCGCAAACCCACATCGCCAGATACATGGGAAGTCACGCATACGGAGCTTGTTATGCATTAGGTCACACCCGCCGTTCTAAACACAGCATGAAGGTGGGGACTTCCTCCAATGACTAACACTCGTCTTCTCAAACAAGTCTCCACTCAACGTTCGACCTTCACTCGACCGAGTTAAGCACAGCGTCTCCGCTTGACTGAAAATGACGCCGCGCTTCTCAAGAATAGCTTCTATATCAATGCTCGTGTGCTGTGAACACTTCTGCCGGGAGGCGGCGTCCCCATCAAATTTCTCGAATCGCGATGGTGAGTTGAGTTGAGGAACTCTTAAGAATACCGGGGTAACAATGCTAGGAAGCAAAAACTTGAATAACAAAATATTCAGAATATCTACCTTTTCTCTTTGTTTTTCCGTCCCAAAAAGCTCGCAAAGAATATGTATTATTCTTCCTAATTATATTACAGTCATTAAAGGATCTTCACGGGGAATCTTACCGCGACGTACTTCTTCTTGCCAAAGAAACACATGCCGACGTTATTCCATAGAGCAGGGCTTTCATCCGGCGCCGAGGCGATGGCGCGGTACTTGGTCAGCGCCACGTCGTAGTCTCCGTACGTCTGCATGATGCTTCCGGCCGCCAGCACGGCAGGTCCGTAGCTCGGGTTGCTGGCTAGCGCCGCGCCCAGACGCTCGAACGCCTTCGGATACATGTTGCACTGCGCAAACCATCACCCACCGCTGATTGTCGGCGCAGCTGCTGAAGGCATGCTTTATTGGGTTCTGCGTACAGCTATACGGATAAGCCGAAACGTCGTTACAAGAAAGAAAACTGGGAACACTTTCATATACGACCACAAAAGCGGGGACATCAACATCGGAATGTAAGATAACAGCGGCAGCTGAGAGCGGCTTAAATAACGCTAGAGCAGCACATCTACCGCCGTGGTACTTTAGCGGCTTGGGTGTTGCGTTGCTAAGCTCGAGGGTGTGGGTTCGATTGTCGGCTGAGGCAGCCGCATTTCGATGGAAGCGAAATGCAAAAGAAAGAAAGAAATAAAGTAAGGAAAACACACCCGTGTACTTAGGTTTAGGCACACGTTAAAGAACTCCAGGTGGTAAGAATTAATCAGTATTAGGCGTGCCTTATAATCGTATGGGGTTTTAGCACATAAAACACTGAATATTTTTAAGCAGTACTGCAGGAATGTGAGTTTGCGCTTGTCGATGCACATATTTTTTTGTCAGTATTAGATTCCTGCTCGGAGCGAAGTAAAGGAAGTCATGTAGTACCCCTTTGCTGCAATTTGGAAAGTTATTTCGATTAGCTAGTTTTGCAGTAGTGCTCGATCAAACAGCGCAATAGGGCACCATACATTCATGTTTACGTTTTATCCCTCGTTCAGAATAGATACTTCCCCTGTCCAATAATCGTAATCTGTACTGCAGCGGTCATACCGAGGCCCTCCTTTCTCAATTTGTTAGTCTTTTTGCCGCGGGCACCTAGCAATAATTACCAGCCATTATTTAACTGGCAACGGGAAAGTGCGCACCGACCAAGAACACGAGAATTGGGACCATATTCTATTTATTCTGGCGATTAGATTCGGACCAGACATGGTAGTTTCTTTATTTCCTTATTTATTATATGTTTGAGCAACGCTGGTGAAATCGAGTAATTCTTTACACCTTTTTTGGTGGCCCCGACACAAACACCGACCACGCGCCGCTCCGAACTCTATAGATTACACGCGAGCCGTTCGCATCCAAGACATCTGGAGCGAATTATTGACATGAAGCCTATTCCCCGTGTGGAATAAATTACACGCTGATACCCACCTGTCAGGAATGTTGAGGAAATGACTAAAGGCAGGTGCATGCAGGCGCTGTCCTTCACGCCGTTTTGCTATCCTTAATGAAGAGCGTTCAATCTGGTGTACATCTGAATGTACACTAGCTCAAACGTATACAAATAGATGGGATGACCACTTTAGCGCCGATTTGCCCACTAGCTCCTCCAGAAATATACTAGCGTATTCGCAAGTATATAATTTCTACAGCGAGTGCGCAAGCTCACACTGGTAGCTGTATATATATATATATATATATATATATATATATATATATATATATATATATATATATATATATATATATATATATATATAATATATATATATATATATATATATATATATATATATATATATATATATATATATATTATATATATAAACCACTGCCGCATGTTAACCTTCACATTAGTTCTTCGCTTCAGCATGTTGCGGTGTCCGCTACATTTTCGCTCTATTTCTGGAAAAAGAAAATAAAGGCACGCAAAACATTACATCCCACACATCTGTGAAGCCATGCATGTCAGTCGCATTAAAATGAATTAAAATCAAGTGACAAGATCAGCTCTTTCTATCGTTTCACAAAGTAAGACGCGTATACGATGACTTATACGCAACGAAGTTGCATGTAAGCAGCAGCTTAATTCATGATACATGGCGGATTCCTCGAGTATTTAGCATGCATCAGACGCTCGCTGTAGTGTATTCAATAATAAAATGTCATATATATTTTGCCTTGAGCTTGCTCATGGTGTTGATACCAACTTGTACGATAGTACAAGAAGTATAGCATCTTGGTATCTATAGTGTTTATCGTTTGTTGGCACTATACTTCTTGTACCATAGAACTGGGATCGCGACCACTATAGCAGCGTAAGCAAGCGTAGCGTAAACTTTAGCGCAGCGCTATCATGACGAAGGCCTACAATAAAAGTAATCATGGGTCGGATGTATCATATTACGGCTCCGTATGCGCGCATTGAAGGTGACAATCAGGAGAGGGCAGAGCAAGACGTTATAAGATGAACAGCGTAAAACAGACATTAACCCGAGAACATACAACTAAAAGTAATATTTTGACACTGTCAATGCACCTGCAGCCAGGAGGGCATTACGAACACAACAGAACATGTCCGCATGACTCCAGCTCTCAGCACAGAGGTCAAAGCACCCAAAGTTCATCCTGAGCGTTTTATGTGTTTCGAGCAAAAGTGCTGCCGTGTGCTGCTTTCGGAACGTGACAGCGCATTTCCTCTTTGACCTCCTGATCGATACGTGGCACTGTCGCCCGGAGAAGCCCTGCAGCGAAGGATGGAACGGAAACAAGACAGAACGACGTGGGAGAGCAAAGTCGGGAAATGTGCTAAGTCTGGGGTAAACCATATCTTAAGAAAGAAAGAAAGAAAGAAAGAAAGAAAGAAAGAAAGAAAGAAAGAAAGAAAGAAAGAAAGAAAGAAAGAAAGAAAGAAAGAAAGAAAGAAAGAAAGAAAGAAAGAAAGAAAGAAAGAAAGAAAGAAAGAAAGAAAGAAACGATCAGTGCGGCGCCCGCTGAGTAACTTCCTTAACGAAGTCGGCTTGCTTTGCGTCCGTGTGTATTACTTTCCAGAGAACACGCGCTACGCGCCTTTGCCGCATTTGTTTCTTTCACATTTCTGACACTACACGCAACGATACTGCGAACACCACGAGATAAGAGGACAAATGATCAACGAATGTCACGAGCGCTGCTCACACACTACGAGCAATAACTAAAAAGAAAAAAAAAAGAAATTAACCCAACCCGGCAAGTGACTTGCAGCTGCTTCATTGGTAAAGCAAATTATACAGACACCTTGTGGCGCGCACCACCTCAACGTGGCCCAAGCGGACCTCCGAAGGTTATTTTATATCTGTATGCCCCATCATTTCAAACTATCACATACCAAGCCTGGATATGCATGTGGACAGGAAGTACACTCTAAGAAAAAAAAAAGAAGAGTCCTTTGACTCCTTTCGGAGAGTCTTCACTAGCCACGTATATGACTCTCTTTAAAGAGGCACGCCGACTCTCTTTGGAGATCACTGTACTCTCCTCGGATAGTCGTGAGACCCACAAGAGAGTTGACGTGCCTCTTTAAAGAGAGTCATATGCGTGACAAGTCAGGACTATCCGAAGGGAGTCACACATACTCTTTTTTTTTTCTTACACTCTAAATAAAAATCGAGTATTTTGGGAATATTTCTGCCACACATACACAATCGTCATCTGGCTTGTTCGCGTTTCCTTTTCTTGAAAACCCGGCTCTCGTCACTTTCCTATCAAGAATGCTAGCAATGTCACGCTGATAACGCGCGCGTCGTTGGTGACCGGGAAGTACCGGGACCGCGGCGATAACGCGAGAAAAGTACGCGAGGTGGATGACAATTATAGTTGTGTGGCAGAAATACTCCCCAAATACTTGATTTTTCTTAAGAGTGTAGAGTGTATACTATGACCAAAAATATTTCATATATAGGGAATTTTTTTTTTTGGTAACAGAACGCAATATATATTTCGTTCTTCAATTTTGAATTATTAGGTTAAAAACAACAATGCGCGCTTTATCTGCGTAGGACAACGTACTGCAACTCACAAGACGGCGGGGAATCGATCGAATTATATGCGCTCTTTTTGGGCTGCCTTTGAAGTGATAGTGGCGGAGCGATGCGGCATCATGCAGCATCAGCGCAATATGATGATGAGGAGGAGCAGTGAACATAGCGCACACTGTATGTAAGGATTCAGAAATGGTGACACGGGGAACTACGTCGGAACCACGCACCGCGTCACTTCCTATAACGAGAAGATCGTCAGAAGAACATTGTGACACACTGACTTACACATTCACTTACTGTCGTGTACGATTCACAGTGGCTACATACACCATATGTTTGCGCTGCAGTTGTAGTAGAAATCGATATTTTACCTTGGCAAATCCCCCATAGCGGGTATGAGCCATCTTCACTGGAATAGCAATGCAAACTACAATGAAGAGCATGAGTTCAGAGCCGAAGGAATCGCTGAAGTCTGCGCAGTTCGCTTAACACGACAGAAGCCGAGGAATCGGCCATAGCCCTAGCAGCAGCAGCCGGATTCACCATTATACTAAGCGACTCTAAGGCCACTATTTCCAACTTTGCACGTGGCATTGTGGCCCCCACAACACTGCGTTTACTCTTCCCCGCTCTCCCTACCGATCCTGAGGAAGAAACACTATGCTCCATTGAGCTGATATGGGTCCCGGCTCACGCGGGGAACCCGGGAAACGAGACGGCCCACCAATATGCTCGAGAATTCGTCAGCCGAGCGGTGGGACCCGCCTCTGATCCGGGGGACCCTGGTGAAGCCTTGACATCATACCGCGACATTACGCAATATTACCGCCTATCGAGGCAGTTAAAACCACCCCCGCACCACAAGTTAACTAAGCGCCAGGAGGTTGTCTGGCGCCGACTGCAAACACATTCATTCCCGTGCCCATACATTTATGCGTGTATATACCCCGACACGATTGACCCGTACTGCTCGCGTTGTGGGTCAATAGCCACCCTTCATCACATTCTCTGGGACTGCAGGGAAGACCCTTCTCTCTCGATCTCCTGGCCACTCCCTCGCCTGAAGGGTGGGAGGAGATTTTGACCTCCGCCAGCCTGGGAGTTCAGCTCCAGGCCATACAGAGGGCAGAGGAGGTGGCCACCAGGTTCAGCCTGGCGGATCACCTACCTCCATAAAGTCTGACAACAATAAAGTTGTGTTCTCTCTCTCTTCTCATTTATGAAATATTTTGCAGTGCTGTAAGCTAGATTCTAGGGTGTTGCGAATGTTCGAAATTCCAAATATGGAATCGATAACAATAAAGTTGTGTTCTCTCTCTCTTCTCATTTATGAAATATTTTGCAGTGCTGTAAGCTAGATTCTAGGGTGTTGCGAATGTTCGAAATTCCAAATATGGAATCGATAGTGTCCTATTCGATCCGGCCTTCAAATCGAATAGCCGCTATTTGTAAGTACGAATATTTTTCGAATAACGAATATTTCAAAATGTCAACGTCACCGAAATAAACACAAGATTGGTGCAAAAGTACGATAAATTTCCTACCCGCGAACTATAGTGTAGTAATAACACGAGAGCTTACGCAGTATCACTCAGGGAGTCGAACTTTACCGGTTGCAGACAGATTATTAACGCGAGAGCGTTAAGGAGGAGACCGTTTCGCAGAAATTCCGGCGTCGGTGTCGGCGTCGTTGGTTGTGAGCGAAAAATCACCACTGTCCGTGACCGAAAAATCGCCGTGTATGCAAATACAGTAAAAGCTCGTTAATTCAGATTTCATGAGACCGGACAAAATGTTCGAATTAACCGAATGCCGAATTATCGAAAGTATCGAGAAAACAATAAACAAGTGTCTATTACATCAATGCATTTTCATTTTCTTGATGAATACGTAAATTCAGTATATTTTCCATAGGAGCAGTGTAAAAGCCGCAATTTTTGTCATTCGCGACTTCGTTCACAATGTGACCGCGGCTCAAGACCCCATTGTCTTCAGCCGAAAGGCGCTCTGAACCCATCCCTTTTTACGTACCGCCACCACCACACGCACGCGACGATAATTTATCCGACGGGAAAATCCGACGGAGCACGCAGGTCGCGTGCTGTGAGTAAAATGAAAAACGAAACAAGTTTGCCGCACTCGCTGAAGCTTTGGTCGCCAACAGTGCCAACCACGCCTTTCTGAAGTCCTGCGGCCGTTTCGGTTGTTCGTGAGGCCGTTTCCACCGTTTCCACACCTTTGCGTCACACATTTGCGGGGCTTCGTGCTTCGCGCGCTCCGAGGGTCGTTCGAATTAACGGGATTGCGACCAAATATGGCCGGATTGACGAGAGTTTGATGCCACTGAACAATACATAGGCTTGCCGGGACTATAGAACACGTCCGAATGATCCAATTTTCCGAATTAACGGGGGTCGAATTAACAAACTTTTACTGTAAAAAAGATGATGTACACGAGGTGGAATCGAACCCAGTCCTTCGGCGTGGCAAGCAGCTGCTCTACCACAGAGCCACGCCAATGCTTGGAACTGCCCTGAAAGTATAACTTTCATGCTTCACAAACATACGCGTCATGTACAGGCGTCACAGCGAGATGTAATATCGCAGTAAAACGTGGTACAAGCGTATACATTGCTATCGGGCGTCACACCATGCATGTGGATTGCATAACGAGTTGGTGGTTTAAAGCCGGCCACCCATTATACAAAAGGTACACACATTACTGCGCGTATCCCCTTACGAATACGTAATAGGTACATCGCCAACTTCGAAAAAGTATGTGCATGTGTGTGTGTGGGGGGGGGGGGGTGGCTGGCTGGCTGGCTGGGCGTCTGAACATAATGACAAGCGAAACGGAGCGCGATGAGGACGGGGCTGGATATCGCTATCGCATAAAGGCGAAGCTTAGGCGTCCCCCAATTTTTCGTATTATCCGAAGTGTTCTGATTATGCGGATAACATGCTTATTTATTTCCGATGCTCTGTTTGTGGCTTTGGTGCTAAAATTCTGAATATTAAGATGAGAACGTCGTTTCGTAATAATTGTAAAAATGGGTGTTCGATATTCGAAAACTGTAAAAGCATTCGATTTGCTCCGCTTCTCACACTATTCAATTCGCACATGTTTTCGCCGCAAAAATCACTATTCGCCCACCTCTACTTAATTCACTCGGAAATGCGCGCGACCGCACGTATATCTCACCTGCATATACAAAAGTCCGAGTTTCGTGTTCAGCTCGGCACTCTCAGGATTGTTCCTAGGCACAAGAAAAAAACAAAAATGCGCACATCAGGCCCAGCTAATAATAACCAAGAACTTTCAGAATAACTCTTGCATTTCACTTTCGTGGGCAAGCAGGGTATCTGCTCAGATTTGTTTTTATTGACACGCAATGCATAATGACGCATAATGCCCTCATGGAGGTAAATAGTTATATTTAAACAAGCAAATAAAATCAGTCCTTCCTAGAAAATCAATGTGGCAAAATGCTGCATACATCTGTCCGCTGTTGTTTTCTCTCTACTACCCCCCCCCCCTTTTTTTTTCTTTTTGAAGTAGAAATCCTCCCCAAGTTGCAGCCCGGGTCGAATTTTTTCGGCCCGGGCCGCAACTTGATAGTCTCCGCGCACCAACATGATAGTCTACCCATTAGAACATTCGTGGGCTATACCAGGGAACAAGTTCGGGAAAAACGGTTAGCGAAATAGAAACATCCGGGCAGTATCCTAAGATGATAATCGCATTTACATTCAATCATGAACAGAAAACGCAAAAGGTGCGAGTACCAAATGGAAAATAAATGTGTATACGACAGGAGCCAAAAATCTTCGTATATACGGTTTCACTTCCTAGTGCGGCTCTGAGAGCTTACTCGACAGCCTTTCGGAAGACGTTGATTGCGGACTTCATGTCGTCGTTGGCAATGTGCAGCTCCCCCAGGGCGATGAATGTCTCGTCCCGAGGGCTCTGCTGTATGGCTTCCGCAAAGCGTTGTCTTGCCTTCATGTTTCAGACGGGAGAAGCAAAACAAGAGAAAGCAATTTAACTTTGCTGCATTTTCAAAGTGCAAGTTTCTCGACACTGAGTTTAATGCTGCCCGTACGTAAACAAAGTATTAAAACGCAGTTACCTGTTCGTAGTCCTTGAGCTTTGTATAGCAGAGTCCAAGGTAATGCAATATGTCCTGAATCCATTGAAAAAGAAGCGGTAAATTATACGCATTTTTCTTCTGAAAACTGCGTTCTATTAATGCCCAGTTTTAAAAAACGATGGCTGACTAAGGCCATGAAAAGAAACAAACAATGCAAGATACAACGAAATTTACTGTTCAAGGAAAGTACAAGCCGTGCATGCGCTGCTGACATGCCTGCACTCGTGAGGCGAGTTACGTTGCATAATAGTGACAGCCATGCAAATAAGCAACACGTCGAGTCGATTCGGCACGTATAGTATACGTGAATGCCGGATGGTTGGTTTATGGAGTCTAACGTCCCATAACTACTAACGTGAGAGAAGTCGCAGTGGAAGACCCCGGATAATTTCGACCATCTGGCGTTCTTTAACGTGCACAGATATTGCACAGAACACGGGCCTCTAGCATACCCCCTCCATCGGAATGCGACCGATTCGGCCGGGAATATAAGCCGCGTCTTTCGGGTCAGCAGCCGAGCAACCTAACCACTGAGCCACCGCGGCGGCTCAGTACGCGAAAGATGCTTTGAAACCGAGGCTGCAGGAAACTACTGGGGTGCTATGCAGGATGGCCCGAGCTTCACGGGCACACGAGTTTGCTCCGAGCTTGCATTACGGTGGTCATGACAGGAAGACAGTGCGGAGCACGCGATAGCAGCGTTGATAAAAACGGCTACAAGAACGAGAATGGCGTCACAAGCGCATATGCGGCATTTGCGGCGGTTTTCAAAGGAACACCGCGTGCAAACGCGTCAGCGCCGCCACTCAGTCAACATTTTGATAGTGCAGCGACGTCAGCGTGATTGTCGCGCTATCTTTTTGCCGACTGATCATCGCGCCTCCCACGGGCGTGTTCGTGGGCGTTTGTCCTCTTTCGGAAAATTCTTTCGTTCCACCTGCAGCATGGAAATTTCCACTCTCGAAGGCAACAAGGGCGCACGCGCAGCACTCTGGTGCAGCTCGTTTCGCGTCTCTGGAATATTACAGATAAATAAACGGACAGGTTACTGCTATACTACTCATTACACGTCTGAAGATTTTTCTGTAGTAGCGAATCGGTAGAAACAATGCCTCCACAAACATGTAAACAGTAAACAAGTAAATAGTTCTCCCCGAAAATCCCACCAGGGGCGCTTGCTTCATAGCTGTGAGTGGTACGTCGTGAGAGCGGTGAAAGTGAATGCGAGACATCGTAGCCACGTGATGATATAACCTTTAGTTCTTCGAGCGTGTGTGCATAGTCTGTGCGATTAGGCTCATAGATGAATCGTGCCGCTCGCTGGCGTTGCGTCGTGAGCACAGTTCCTCGGCAAGAGGAAACGCGGTGGGCGGACCCGCTCTTCGCCGCGGGCGTCTGTCAATCACATTGATTGATGCGCGAACTCGGGCACAAACTCATTGGTTCTGAAAAGGCCCCAGTTCAGCTCGTAACTGTTATAGTGCCGGTGTGCTTGTCAAGTGTTTTATGCGGTGGACGCTACTCAGCAGCTTCTTTGCATATAAAATAATTTGGTCAGCTTGCACTACTTGCGCGAAGGCTGGAGCCATCGGAGGAGCTTGTGATCACCCAGCTTCTTCCAGCTTATTACGTGGCTCGTCTACTCAGTATGCTTGGTCTGCTTCGGAGTAATGACCGTGTCAGTTCCGTTTTAATATTGGTGCTATTGATTAGGAAGGTCCTAACTAACATGATATTGAATGTCCGTTCTTAATTGTTAATGTTTTAATTACCACGACATTAATTACCCAGGTTTAACTCGCAAGGTCCTGAATAGCACGGATGTAATTGAAATAATACTAATTAGCACGATTCTAATTACCACGACTTCAGTGAGTAAGGTCTTCATTATTTTGGTTTTAAGTACACGCTCCTAATTAGCGTCATGTTAATTAGCACTAATTGTCGATGTTTTAATTGCAGTGGCTATAATGACTCAGGTTTATTTCGCAAGGTCCTGAATAGTACAGAGGTCATTAGCAAAATTATAATGAGCACGATCCTAATTAGCACGCTCCTAATTAGCGTCGTGTTAGTTAACATTAATTTATAGTGTCTTAATTACCACGACGTTAATTACTCAGGTTTAATTCGCAAGGTCCTGAATAGTACAAGTGTAATTAGCATAATCCTAATAAGCACGACACTAATTAAGACGATCTCGGTGAGTACGGTCCTCATTATCTTGGTTTTAATTACATGCTCCTAATTAGCGTCGTGTTAGTTAGCATGATCTCAATTACCTTGTTCCTAGCTTTACATGACTTCATTAGCATGGTCTTAGTCAGACGTGGTTTAGTTAGCTCGGCCTTCGCATGATTTGGCCTAATCAGCTTCGTTATAGCACGTCCTGACTCAGCTAGGTATACCGCCCAGCCAATTAGCTAATCAGCCGGGCGCACGTGCTCTGGGAGCGAGCAGACGATGAAGAAGAGAACGACGAGGGCGCGCGCCGGCCGAGCAACGTGCTAGAATGTACAGTGTGTACAGGCCGACCATGGTGATTATACACGTGGCCTCGGCGATTAGCTCTAGCCGCCGTGTTATAAGGCGCTCGGTCGGAACTAATCTCAGAGGACACGGGGCTGATTATCCTAAAAGATACTTAGTGCAGACAATAAACGCTTGAAAATGAATTCAAACGGCCCGCGCACACATAAAAAATGTAGTTAGTACAGCTTTCTGCCACTTTTCTTGCATGGGTGCACTTCTGCACTCAGTGGAACGACAAACAAATGAAAGAAGTTTGACGACACCACCCAACCTTCTCAACCGCCCTTGACGTGACGCCGCGTTCCATCGTAACCAATGGAACGGAGCGCGCGCTGAGGGATGGATTTCACCTTCTCGTACTATTAGCTCGTTCAATAGGGGGTGTCACCAGAGCTCGGAAAGATCCCGAGTTTCGCCAAACTCGGGCCATCCTGCATAGCACCCCTGGTCATGCTTGCAGGTTTTATTCCCCAATTTAGACGATGTTGTTGATGTAAGGGACGCATTGTCGGGGCACTTTTCAGGGGCACGTTGAGTTTGCTGTAACGTGGTACACGGCGCCGCACCTCAGAAGGGCGACGGAGATTCTGCCCGCTGGCTTGATTTAATTAACCGACGCCCTCTGAAACCTGTATCACCGAAAGGGTTCGACCACAAACATGACTCGAGCCTTAAGCTCATCCTCCTTAGGTCTCTAACCTTACATGACCCGTTGCGTTCGTGTCTCCTCCCAATTACATTAACAATAACTCTCCTGTATACATTAGAACGAACCATGCGTACTTTGCGCGTCTGCATATCCGTTTAATTGTTTCAAAACGCCTATCGTCATGTTTACACCAAAGTGGGTAACGCTTCTCTGGTTGTTCAAGTGTGCGCTGTCACAGAAAATATATGTTCTTTGATCAACTATACACTAGAACTTGCTCTACATTACACGACTTTCGTATTATCAAGCACTGCTACGCTGTGAGTCAGTTTAAACATGATTCGCGCACAGACGAGGCCGAGTAACGGCAAATGCTGTCGCGAGACGAACCCGCCAAAAGTGGCAACGATATTCACCCAGCATTTTCCCTTCAGTTTAATGCATTCTTCGTAGATGTCGGCTGCTGCCTTGTGTCTTCCGAGCAGAAACCTGCAATACAAGCACGACCGGTGTTAAAATCATGTTCGTTCAGACGCATACTTTAGACTTTTTTTTTTCATTTTGACATACATTCTAATATGCGTGGTATATTAGTTGTGCCAGTCTGACCCTGTGCTGTACAAATTTCGCTTGTGAGCCATAGGCTTAACGTAAACTTATCGGTATCTCAAGCGCAGGCGTACATACATGATACCCGACATCTTATGAGTTGCCAGTGAGGTCTGAGGCTTCACAAGTCGCAATGTCGCGTTCACTTCACATTATGCCTATTTGAGTTACCACAAGGAATGACGCAGTATAGCGCAGTCGACGCTGAATAGACTGAGCCTGCATGCACAATTGTCGAGCGCGGGAGAGGCGAACAGTCGAACCAAGCAGGCAACCCAGAAGGCTTCAGGAATGCCAGGAATGTTCCATCCGAGTTTCGAAAGAAATCCTCGGAGAACACTGAAGGTGGGGCTTAGGTATCACATTAATTGCATCAATTGCAGTAGCTCATTAATTGCAGCAGCAGCAATCACACACATAAATATGGTGAACGAAGCAAAATATTACATTCGGCCTTGCGGAACAACTAAAAGGAATTTGCGAACTCCTCTCGCCAATTCGTAACCTGTCATAGGCGGTGTAGTTGGAAAAACAATGAAAACGTATTCTTACAGTGATCTCGCTACTTGTTTCAAAATCGAAGCGTCCCCGTTGAGAAGTGCACACGACTGGAACACTTCCAACGATTCGCTGATGTTTCCTTCGTGGCGCAGTATCAGGGCTGCACGTGAAACAGCACGGCGTCAGTGTCTTTTGTTGTTGTTGTTTTTTTCACCGCGAAGCTTTACAACACTTGAGGAAGCAGAACGAACTCAGCGGATAACTAAGAGAAACGTATGCGTAAACGCCATTGAATATGAGTAATTTGTCTTTATTGCTGGTTCTCCAATACGTACTCAGACATCTTGTTATACGAATACGCCGTTCGCGAGATAAAACATGCAGTCATCAGACTCCAGCAGTTACTCTACCTGTGATCTCATTTACTGCGAATGCCAGCAGCAGGCTTGCAAATGTTGCTTGCATTCCGTCGAAACAGAGCAGCTAAGTTCTTTTTAAAAAATTACTTCTTTGCGATATGCACCACATCATCTTCCGCTTTAGCGTATCGAAAGATGACGACATGAAGAGAGACTGAGGAATATATGAAAGAAAGTAGATGGGCAGCGTAAATGTTCAGGTATTTGTATAGGAAGAGCATTGACTCGTAGTGGATTAAAAAAAAAGAGAAAAAAAGAAAAAAAAAACCCTAGGGGGCTCACCGGCAATTATGCCGCCGGCAGTGAATGGCGCCGATTTATTGGATATCAGCGATGGAAAAAAGAAATGGCTCGGAGTAACTATTCCGAAAGGGCAAAGTCGAAATCAGGCGGGAAACATTTTAATTAAGATGACTCAGAAGGGAGGGCTTAACTATTTAAAGTGAGGTTGGGTTGCCTCAGAACGCGTAGTTATGAAGCGGTATTCAGTAAAGAAAAAGACAAATGCACTTGCTGTGAGGAAGCTATAAGGAAGCAAAGTGCTTCAATTGAATGCGAAGATATCCACCTTGGTGCAGTGGCGTAGCCAGGGGGTGGCACACCGGGCACGTGACCCCCCGCCTGCCCCCGAAATTTTTTTCTGCCATTGGATATGGAGCACACACCCCACACCACGAAACAAATATCTGCCTACGCCATTGCCCTGGTGTATGTTTGGGCACTAGCCTGCACGATTCCCTGGGTTTATCGATAGCACGGAAAGGTGAACCTCTCCGCGATACAGACCAGTAAAAAGCGGTTGGAGGATTGGTCACTGAAAAGTAGGAAGGAAGGACAAAAACAAAATAGCACGAAAGCCAAGGTTACTCTACCGTAAGAAGCAGAAAGTTCAGCTATGAATTTATACTATCTTTTATTCGTTAGGAAAAATATTTAATTCAGGTATGCAAGGCATTCGGCCGAAGTAAAAATAGAGCGTGGTGAACCACGGGTCACCGTTCCGTCATAAAAGAGGCGCTCATAGAATCCAGCCATCCACTAGATAGGTATTGGGTTTAGTATTTTACATGTGAATACTCCACGCACAATGTGACAGTATCAAAATGCGCATGGTCACGCGCATCACTAGCTTCATGGCGCGTGCGACAATTCGAGAAGGCGCGTGCGACAATTTTGCACACTGTGACAATTCGAGAAGACAACGCACCTCGTATGTGAATGATTAAATTATGGGCTACGTTTTACGCACCAAAACCGTGATTTGATGGGGAGACACGCCAGTAGGAGACGTGGAATCAATTTTGACCCCAAGGGGTTCCTTTAACACTCGCTTAAATCTAGGCAGGCCTATACGCACATTTTCGCGTTTTGCCAGGTTCCTCGAAATGCGACAGCCACGGCCGGGATCGAACTCGTGACCTACCTTGTATGTAGAGGGCGTATTCGCAGTAACCCTTTGTCTCGGCAAGCATCTCCTTGATTAGCGCTTTGCATATGTCGAACTCCCGTCGAACGAAATGCATGTGAATGAGCCAGTTCTTGCGGTCAATGGACGGGTGTTCTGGAGCTGCGAGTAATAAAAATATACCATTGAAATCCATCTACCCGCGATGGGAAGCGATGTTTCGTTGCGAGCCATTATTTAAATACGCGGTCTTTTGATTCACATTGCGCAGTTTGGTGATACTGTTGATGCTAACTGGAATACAGTCCGATATGCTATGGAGGTCCACTCTCAAACACAAAGACTGAAAAAAGAGCGTATACGTATATCGTCATCTAATCTATATTTTTGCTCAAGTCCTTTACTGCCGTTGAGAGACGACACGTGTTGTATGTATTTCTGATTTCCTCCAATTAACGAAATCGTTGGCATCACCTGTGTAATTCCGCCAGTTTTTAGGCAAGCGGCGCTGAAACGCTGTCTATAGTATACTGTACATTTCCGTGGCGTCTCTATCAAATATTTTAGTAGGACACTCAGTATGTTTCAATGTTGTTTACGGCAATACCTTATCCATGAAGGCGCTGTATTCTTGGCCTCATCCCTACGCAATGCCTTCACGGGCCCTTAGGATAAATATCATAAAAAATAAAGCCAGCACACCAGCTATAGATGACTGCAGTTTAGGTAGGCAAACGTCGATTGAGAAATGATCGTGGGCAACAAACCAGACGCCAGAACATGTGTCATCACATTTGAACTTGCGTTTCTCGCTCTTAATATTTATTTTTTTTTTCAATACTGCAAGGTTTGAGCGCTCACCTTTCTTGACCCGAGGGCGGACTGAATTGGGCTCCTGCTCGCTGTCCCTCGCTACCTTTGGCCTGGCACCATCGCTTTTCGTGCTGGCTGTGCCGCTGGCCCCTGCAAGGGGCTGCCTCTCCGAGCTGGCCATCGTGCCCGAAGCCGCCACAGTTGACGGCAAGCCTTCGACTTGAGTCGCCTAGCAACGAGCCAAACGCGCGTCGATTGAGTTGGATATTAGCGCTACCTTTTACTCCGTGTGTTGCCGGTATACAGTAAGTCTCGCTGAGAAATCAATGATTGGGCTTTTGCAGCCAAGTTGTATATGGCTAGGTGAAACCAAAGTTTGTCCGTGCCATGTGCGCAAAAGCTCCTATAGCGTGTATGTGTTACAGAAATCGGGCAAGCCCCACTATACTCACCACTTGTCCACCAAAATTTCAAGAAGTCGTCCGCGGGCAAAAACGTATGTACCACTGAAATTGGGCGAATCCGACTACTCGCCACTGGTCCACTAAAAATGACAAAGGGAACACACGGGCGACAAACGAGAGTTAATATTTCTGGAGAGACGTGACCAATAATTGAGAAAGACTTCAATGAACTGTCGGGATTAACCCAGTGATAAACACCGAGGCCGCACGTTTCAGCTTCGCCGGTTAGCCTTATCTTGCGGCGTGATTTTCTTACTGTCTCTTGTTTGCGACGAAATGTGTTACTTCGGTATTTGTACTGCGGAATGGCTCAGCTATACGGAACTTGTATACATTGAAAAATACCTATAGTTCTGGATTAAGTGGGGATAGACTGCACGCTGTCTGGGAGAATGAGAGATAAGTTTCGTCCCAGCTGCATCACTTTCACGCTGATCGTCACCAAGGCATCATTTCGTTGTTCTGAGTTTCAAGTCTTATCTAGGTATGACAGGCTGTCTAAAGCGTTATATTTAAGACCACTGAATCAAATTATGAGGTTTCAAATCCAAAAGCAAAACACTGGCTACAAGGGGCGCCTTAGGGAAGCGATCCGGATTATTTTCAACCATGTAGGGTTCCTATAATGCACGAGCGTTTGTGCATTTCACTCACACTGAAACGAGGTCGCCGCGGCCGCAAATCGAATAAGCCACCCCGTATTCAGCAGCAGAACAGCCACGAAGCATGACGACTGAAAGGAGGTATCGGACGGAATTGCAAAGCAGCGGTGGAAAAAAAAGTTGGGCATAGCACACGCACATCTTCGAATATTGTGTGTGTGTGTGTTTGTATGTGTTAAAAACACACACAATTGCGTGAGGTGTGCGCGCCATTGCGATATCTATGCGGTTTTTTATCGTATGACACATCAATAACGCATTTCTACGAATGCATTTTTCTTCAGTGGATAGAACTTCAAAACCATTTTAGTTGGGCTATATATATTCAAGTTGCAGCACTTTCGAGAGAATTGTATGAGGGTCGTTGGGGTGGTAGCCGGGGGTGCAGCGGTTTGAATTTCTTCTTTTCTTCTTTCTTTTCAAGGATTTCGCGTCCCATTACTACCTTTTCGGCACGGACACCCTACAGCCAGACTTCGTTGTTATAACCGATATATTGTTAAAACCGGTGTCATTAAAAGTGGTTAGGCGGCATACAGGGCGCCCCAGCGAACTCTAGCAAGAGTTTAAAAGTATGGTGACGAACTTTATGACGACGCGACGAAATGCACATCACCGACTGTTGCATGGAGTAAGCCAGACTATTTTTTCTGTTTTGCTTCATTGCTTAATTAGGCAAGATTAATTAACCAACCTTTGAACCGACGAATCTGGGGAAAAAATTCCAAATAGCAAGTTGTAGATCGGTTTGCAAAACGTCCGATTAGACAGTTTTTAACTATCTTTAATTATTAGGATTTTTCTGCCTACTACATATGCCCCCAAAATACACAAAAAAGCTTGTCCTTCAGGTTTATGAGCACCTTTATTTAGTTTTTTTTTCATTGGCACATGTGACCATGTGACAGGCGTACATCAAAAGATGATGATGAATCAACTTTTATTAAGCCCAACTGTGTTGGTAGTGCACGCAGGCACCAGACGGGGCGGTTCCCTAGTTTCGGGACCCGTATGTATCTAGCAGCTCCTGGCCCCTGTCCGTCAGTGCAAGCTGAGTCGGTAGGGCGGGGCTGGATAACAAGGTCTCCCATCGCTCAAGGGGTTGGGGATTGGGGGTGTTGGGGGGAAGGGAAGGAGGGGGTTCTTTTAGTTCTGTGCACTCTGTCAAGATGTGCGGCAGGGTGCCATTCTCGCTCTTGCAAAACGGACAGAGCGTGTCGTGTTCCGCAGGGTACATGCGGTTCATCAGTACAGGATGCGCAAGCGATCCCGCCTGCGCTCGACGCAGTATCGTCTGTTGTTGCCTGGTCAGTTCGGGGTGCGGCTCTGGCAGTCTGCACCTTTCCTCTCGGTACATCCGGGTAATGTCCCGAAAGCTTGTAACCGGGTGCGGTAGCTCTTCCGGCTCATGCTCGGCCCGGAGTGACATTTCTCGGGCATGATAGTCGGCAATGGTGTTGCCTGCTACCTGCGAGTGAGCCGGGACCCACACGAGCTCTACGGCTCTTCCCGGAGGCTTGCACTTGGATAGAATGGCTCGGGCCGCGGATGAGATTACCCCCCTGCGGAAGCTTCCGTAGGCTGTCTTCGAGTCAGTGACCACGGTGTCCACGCTCGGCTGTGCGAGTGCGAGGGCCACGGCCGCTTCCTCGGCAACTGCGGGGTCTATTGTCTTCAGGGATGCGCTGACGATCAGCCTGTCTTTGGTTGTAACCACCACCGCCGCACGGTCACTGTGTTTTCGGAGCGAGGCGTCCGCGTACAGGACCCTGGGGTTCTCTTCCAGCTTCCGGGCCATGGCTTTGGCCCGTGCGGTGCGCCTCTCGTCGTCCTTGCCCGGCGTCATGTTCCGGGGAAGGGGTTTGGTTTGGATGGTCGTCCTCCAGTCTTCCGGAAGGGCCGCCTTGATGGGTACTGGCTCGATCTGCCATCCTATTTTGCGTAGGACGGCTCGTCCGTGCTCCGTGTGACTGAGCCGGATTCTTTGATTAGAGAGGTGGGCTTCGATGAGCTCCTCCACCGTGTTGTGGGCGCCCATGTCTAGCAGTCTTTGCGTGGACGAGTATATTGGCACGCCCAGTGCTTGCTTCGTTGCCTTGCGAAGCATCGTGTTTAGGGTGTCCCTATTCGCCTTCGTCAGCTGGAGATACGGGGCGGAGTAGGTAACCCGCGACACGACGAACGCGCGTACCAAGCGCATAGCATCGTCCTCTTTCAGGCCTCGGTTTCTGTTAGACACCCTCCGAATCATACCAAGTATCTGTTCGGTTGTAGCCTTGATCTTTGTGACGGCGGCTTGTGCCTTCCCGTCGCTCTGAAGCAGTAGGCCGAGAATCCTAATCTGCTGTGTTGGCTTGATGGCCATTCCGTCGATGGTGATAGTCACGTTAGGCGGCGGCTCCTTCTTGGGTTTTCCCGGTTGAATCATGAGTAGCTCCGATTTCTGGGGAGCGCAGCTCAGTCCACACGACTTGGCGTACTCGTGTACGGTCGTCGCCGCCCGCTGCAAGGCTTCCTCCACCCAGGCATCGGACCCGGCTCGGGCCGTCCACAAAGTGATGTCGTCGGCGTAGAACGCGTGGTCCACGCCTTCGATTTGCTTGAGCAGATCGGGCAGGGGCAGGAGGGCCAGATTGAAGAGCAGGGGTGACAAGACCGATCCCTGAGGAGTGCCCCTATCGCCTAGCTCGACTGGGTCCGACTTCTCCTCCCCTATCCTGATGGTAGCCGTTCGGTTTGACAGAAAGTCCTTTATGTAGCCGAATATCTTGCGGCCACATACATCAAAAGAACGAAGCACGCGTGCTAAGGCCTCGCTGGTTCCAGGAGCACATGGTAGCGTATCGCGGCACGTTTACGATCAGCAGACGTGGAGGAGGCACCAGTAGGCGGCCGGGATACTTGGCGCTGCACTGAATTCACAAACGAACCGCAATGACGGCACCCTTCGTTCTGTTTATGCACGCTGTTTGCGCCAGGCTATTTGCACGTACTTAATTACCTCTCCCCCTTTTCTTCCATTCCTTCATTGTGAACAAAGCCGGTAGCCGAAACGTCTTTTATTTTGAAGTGCTCTTTTTTTGACCAAAAACAATCTGACTGACATCATGCAATAGTCAGAAAAATGCATTTGGTCGCGGCATCGTCATAGAGTGCGTCGCGATAGAGCTGGGGCACCCTGTGTGTGTGTGCGTGTGTGTGCGTGTTTGTGTGTGTGCGCGCACGCACTCACGCACACGCTAGTTATTCTTATATGGCAAGTTTTATCAATACCATTTTTGTTTTAAGGAAGAAAATAATTTTTGAAGTTCCCCATCGACGGCAACAGTGAACTTCAACGAGGGAGCTGCCGTATGACCAAATGGGAAGATAGCCGTCAATTGGGAACTTCAAAAATTATTTTCATCCTTAAAACAAAAATTGTAATGATAAAGCTTGTCATATAACTAGAACGATTTAGTTCCTTTCGATTAATGTATAACGCTGATTTTTAATTGGAGCACCACGCGGTGTAAACTGCGTCTCATGTGGAGCGAAATGATGATTTCCTCAAATTTGTGATTTTTTCTTGTAAAATTTAAGAGCATCAGTGGTCTGAAAATATCTTTTACGCAAAATATACCTTGTGTAGAGTAAGTATTTGTGACTCAGACGTTCATTCATAACGCAATATTATAAGGGAAGAAATGCAAACATTGAATTTTAGCGAAGTTTCTGGAGGCGTATATGGCAGAAAAATTGCAGCAATATTATTGAGCTCCGAACAACTTAGAGAAACGCCTTTGCCTAATATCTAAACCAAATTTGGTATTGAAACAAAAAACTATACCCTCAGAATAATTTTTCTGAAAAACCACACTCAGACGACATTCTGCGAAATTCGGAAGGCTCCCACGTGACCAAAAATTTTTTTCTCTCCGAAATATTCCTAGCAATTCGCTGTTTTCAGTGTAAAAAATCGGTACTTTTTTTTTCGAGTACATTTGAGATGGTCGCCGAAATGGCTGGGACGTTTGGCGTGGAATGACCCGACTGTATGTATAGAATTAAACAAGTGCTTATGAATATTTTACAAATGAGTATATTATTCCGAGTTTATTTCTGTCATTCATTCACTGTCCAGATCCAATCAAGCACTAAAAGAAATTGCCATTTTGGATACAATCTTTCAAAAAATAACTCGGGATGTAAAGGGTTAATGATATGTAAGCTTTAAGCAACTAACTCTATAGCTGCAACGCAGAAGATTCATTAGTTGACTTAATGCAATGAGGACCTCAATCATGATAACGCTGTATTTTATTTTCACACCTACCTGTCTAAAAAAGTAGGCAAAATGGATGCGTACTTGGTATTAAACCAGATTCGTAATGCGCAACTAAACGAATGAATATCGAGTGAGAGAGAGAGAAGTATTTAATGAAGAACAGAAAATTCTGCCGGAGTATATAAAGGCGCTTACATGCTACTCTGTATGAATATCGAGGGTGAACCTTCACTGATTCACATTCAGGTGCCTCGTGAAACCGTATGCTGTGCCAAGAAGCTTAGTCGAACACGGTGGTGACCCGTCGTGTGCAGTGCCTCGGGGAAGTGCGTGCAGTAGTACGACGATAACGGTTTTCTTGCTTTGCTCGAACCACATCAACCGAATAATCGCGATTAAGTCATTATTCGGAAAATTGGAGAGTTATAATTTCCCCGCACCCCGCAAATGGGTGCCGCAAAGCTATACAGTTGACCTCCGAAGGGGGGGGGGGAGCCCCTCCTTAAAAATAGAGGGGGGGGGTGGCCCTGGGCCCCCCTTGACTTTAAGCCCTGATGTCCCCTTACCTCGCTCGAACCATATATGCATCCAATGAGTAAGCGTGGAGAAGGTTAGTCGCGTGTTTATTACCAAGCTGGAACGAACCCCAAAAATAGATCGAAATTGCTTCGTCCACCTCCTGCCAGTCCTATACTTGCGTAGTCCGATCACCACTTTTTACCGGTATACAACATCGTTAAGAAGGCACACACACACACATATATATATATATATATATATATATATATATATATATATATATATATATATATATATATATATATATATATATATATATATTATATTATAGTATGGGCAAAAAGAGCACGGGGCAAACCGTGCATAACATACACTACTGAAAAATGTGCAAGGAGAAGCCCTTAAAGAGGAGTTTTATAGATGATAATGATATTGATGAGTGGCGCGACGTTCGGGAACGAGAGAAATGAAAAGATGAACTGGACAGCTATGTTCATTCTGCAGAGGTCCAAAAAGACATTCTAAATTTGTTCTAGCGGTGGAAGTTAAGAACAACGGCTGCCGACGCCTTCATAATTCGCAAGGCAAATGTGCGCCCCTGCGGCTAGTGCAAGCGGTGCAAGAAACTTTAGCGCGGCGCAGGATATGTGATGCAACAGCGCATGGCGTGCTTAAAGCCGGATAATTTGATTTTTTTTTTTGCCCAATAACATGTGAAAAAATAAACTATAAACTATGTCACAAAAAACTTATAGACTGACCGTATCAGTGCTGTGATACATGAAAAGAATGATATGATAAATATTTTTTTTTCTTCGTTTCGGCTGCTTATACGTATTTCTAAACTACACATGGGGCACGCGGTTCGTTATAATTTTTATCTAGGTTAGTGTATTTACAACAAAGGTAGTAAATTTGGCTTTTTCCCTTTATTTCTCTTGCTGTGACAAGGTGCTACTATGCTGAAGACAGGTGCTACATATCCAGGAGGGTGCACGATTGGCTTTGTCGTTAGAGCGTGCTTTACAATTCAGTAGAGAACGCGGGGAAGAGAGCGTTCTTTTCTCTGCCTCGTCTGTTTTTATTGCGCTCCCTATCGAAACTGAACTCACGCTGCAAATCACTTGCATTGCTGCAATATCTGCTACAAAACGCTCTTGATGATCCCTATTGCATTTGCAGCAAAAATAGGTACAGTTTACCACTGCCGGACAAACGTTCATCGTACCCAGTATGTCCGCTCAACTGTTTCCACCGTGAGCCCCTTTTTACAAGAAACTACCGTAGGCTGAAGTACAATTTTATCCAATCATGCGCCAACAAAGCGTAAATATTTGCCACTTAAAACGCCTTGCTGTCGATTCCATATATGGGCAACACCACCTACATTATTTGCTCGGGCCCCTGTCGGGCCCGATCTGCGGTCCGGTCGAACCGGGCCGGGTAGGTGAAATTTTTTCTCGGGTTCGGGCGGGGCCCGCGTCTCGCTTTGAGTCACCGGGCCGGGTTCGGGCGGATAAACTTGAACGAGTTCCGGGCCCGGGCCGGGCCCCGATCGAGAATCACGGCCCGTGCAGTGCTCTATGTAGCGGTCCATGTAAAAATATGGCTTTTGAATCGTCGTGTAGTATGCTTTGCTTTGTTGGTAAGATATATAGATAGCTTCACAAAGGCATTTTATGAAAAAAAATTTTTTTTTGGATTTAACATATTCAAGCTCCCTGTCTATTCAAGCATATTTAGCAAAAAGAATTGTGTAGTTGTCTTGAGCCGTTCGAAAGTTATGACCATTTTCCAACCCCTCCTAGATGCATTCCAAACTGAAACTGAAGGTTTCTGATTCCACAACACCTGCCATCTCCTCATAAATGTATCTTCTTATACACATTACGTAATGCTAAGTTGTCTAAGTACGTTCTAAAGCTTGTGGGACATGATGTTTTCGTTTTATTTTAAAATTTCCACCACACGGCTGTGGCACTCGGTTGTTTATTTCGCTTGGCTGTCTGCGCTTTTTCGTGTGCCATTTCGAGCTCTCGGACTTAGTTCTTGCCTTTCAAGGTGAAAGTTATAGTACTCCATCAAGTATGGCGAAGTATAGGACGAAAAATAAGCGTCTGCGCAAGTTAGGGAATGAATGTACAGAGCGTGGACCCTCTGTGGAGCACGTGGATGAGAGTCAGATGGAGACGCAAAACGAGCTAGAAAAAAAAAAAAAAAATACGTGCTTCAGCTTGCTCAAAAGGAGATTTCACTTCACAGGAGGTCCCAAGCTACGAGGCTGATGAATTTCAGACATATTGAACGTTTTTTTTTTTATTACATGGTCATTCGGTTCAAATCTTTAAAGACATTTTTCTCAAAACCTGATTTTTTTTTCATCCTACCGTTACGCAAACAGTGATAACTTTCCTTCAAATAAATATTTTCACATAAAACTGCGTATTTTTTTTTTTTTTGATAGGCGGAACTGTGCATTCAAGCAGAATGATTGAACACGAGCGGTAACTTTTTGTACTATGGCCAAATGTGCAAAACAAACCTGCCAGATGTGAAATTCATTAGCGTTTTTATGATAACGCACCTTAGCTTAGAGATGTGGTGATCGCATAGGTTAGATGCACAGAATATTGTCCTCACTAAGTTCCTGCCAAGTCGCCTTTGAACAGCACCAGTTTGTATTTATGACTTGGCGCAACATGCATATTTTGGCACATTTTCATTTTTATAAATTTTATTTTTTACATTTTTAGCAATTTCATCATTTTAAAGTTTAGATTTGCCTCAGCCCTACAAGCCAAAACCATAATTATAACTTGTGGACTAAAACTTGAAAACTTTTTCTCGAAGGTGGTGACCACCTAGTATACGAGAAAAAAAAAAGCAACAAATCGAACTGAACAACCACAAGGTTGTGCGAAGTTTCCCTTTGCTTCGCCTTCACTACCCAGCCGGGTAGCAGAAACTGACTGCAGGAAAAGGCTTTAGTGGGCTGTTTTGACCTGACATGTGCTCTGCAGACCCTACAGGAACTTTTAGAATATTCTCTTTTTCTGAAATTTGCCTTGGCAGCTTCTGGAAAGCGTGCAGAAAGAATGGCAGGTGTCTTAATTGTCAAGCTTCCCATTATTTCTTTGCACTTACTGGGCCGCAAGGTGCTCGATAGCTGACAAATCTATTACAATTTATTCTCGGGGACAAAAGTTTCCGGGGCACGCACACCACGGCAGATGTGAAATTAATGTTGTTTGTATCGTGTTGCCTTTAATTACAGCCAAAGTTGTTTACTGAGCGAGAATTCAGCTTCGTAGATGTCGTGTCCCGGAAATATTGTGCCCAGTAGTGTCCCTCTTTTGTTTGCAACAGGTGAAATAGTAATTCCGGCCTACGTGAAAGCGCCGAATTTTTATTTTCAGTCGTTTTGCATTAATCAAATGAGCGGAAAATTTGGTATATGTTCAGTGAAGTCGTGTAATGTAAGGTGTGTTACATGACTGAAAAATAAATACAACACGGAACCCAAACCCATTCAACCAGCCTATTTTCCCCATATCTCTTGGCTGACGCCACAGAGAAGGGGAAAGAGAATAAAGTTCCCCTTTCGCTATGCTGGCCGTTTCATGGCACTGTGCGGAACTCTGCGCTCGGTGCATCACCAACGGGCCTCTTTTCGAGCTGCATGGAGGTTGAAGAAACCCGCAAGGTTGCAAGTTTGGAGAAACAAAAAATAAAAATGCGTACGTAACACAAAAACGTGCACACTTGACCGGTTGTGCCCCCGTATACCCGTAGTTAGTTTATTTTTCTATAATTCCGCGTTCGTTGATGACGCTCGCATTTGTTCGTAGCCGTTCAGGGAATTTCGTTTCATTTCAATCTGGTGCACCGTCAGTCACTACGCGTCAGGGGTTAAGGTAAACTCTTCGTTGGTAAAATACGCCTGGCACGCAACGATTTTGACGCACCGACATGCACGAGCCGTGCGTTCCGCAGATGGGCGCCACAGTCAAAAGACGAACGCGCGCGCGCGCGACCAAGAGAACATCTTTTGCACCCCCGGCTAGTTTAAACATGGCCGCTCGGGGCAATGTGTCTTGTGGAGTCGACCTGCACTTTGTTGCGGACCTGCCAGAAGCGATAATTTCTGCCGGAAACGCTGGGTTAGTATTTTTATAATCAAAGTGTGAAGTGTTCTGTTACTGCTCCTCAGCGGAACTGCTCCTGTAAAATCGTTGGCAAGTGTTGCGAAGCTGCTAAAAATCGAACGTTTCGCCGACCTTTCTCCCCACGTGTTTAGTCCATTCACTGGAACGGGCTAGCTCTTGCTGAGCTCATATTGCGGATCACGACAGAAAAAGGTGCTAATATATTGCCATTAATTGGGACTTTTGGACGTAGTTTTACTTGCCTGGTATTCTAGCATTTGCTGGTACGTATACCACCTGTCATACATTCATGGAACCCTGTGCGCTTCACGGAAGCCGATGTTGGACCATTGTTGGACTTTTTTTGGTGCACTTGGCGATCCAGAGCTGTACAGGCTGAAGGCGCTTTCATTTTTTCCTTCTGCCATGACTGTGTTTATTAGCGTCGATAAAATTGCGATATTCATTGCGCAAACCACTGTATTTGCTTGTGCGCGCACTGGACTTCAGATTTATCTCTCTTTTACAGCCTTCGTTTGAGCGGTTTTTCACTGTAATCACTGTAAGCTATCACATCGTAGCAGTGCGTAATTTTTGTTTATCTGCATTCAAGTATATGCAGTCTGCATTCACGGATTCATGAGCAGCTTCGAAGACAGTGCGCGTTGCAAATGTGTTCGTAACTTTCTGTATGTAAAGATGTGCGTGCTTATTAACGCCTCGTATCACTACACACACACAATAATGTTGTACTTGCAATGTAATTCATGCTGTTTTTTGTTGTGTTAGTGTGTGCTAGCTTGTTTATTCGTTGTGCTGTTATGCAGTTTCGTGCCATTCACACACGTCGTACTTTGTATGCCGAAAGTAATTGGAATACTCCAGTGTGCGGGTGAACAATTATAATAGAACTGTTTAAGGTAATTCACAAAAGGACTGACATAAACCACAAGTGGTAGCTACATGGAATTATGTGTAGCAATTAGTGCTTCTAGCATTCGACACAATAACCTGACACGTATGTTCCATTGTTAACAGATGAAGTTCTATTCACTCGTGTGCAACTGGTTGTCTGTCAGCCTTCTGATTATATTTTAAGGATAAGGTATTCTAAAAGCAGATGTCAAGCTTTACAATTTTTCATGATAAATACCGATTGTCTTTCCCACATTTTTAAATTACTCGTTATCTGTCACAGACTTATTCATATGCAGGATCCCTCATTTTGTTGCTTTAGCATGCATCCTGTTATCATTGTTGGGCTTTTGGTTCTTTCATTTGCTTGCGTCTGCAGTGGTCTTTTATATTTTTGTAGCTGAATGTTATGCAAACTTTGTGAACACTTTAAGGAATAAATTATAAGGAATTATAAGGGGAAAGATTAAGTACGTATTCGTGTGAAGATGCTATCTAATATTTAAACACTGCAGTGGCTATTGCCATTCTGCTGGCTGCACAAAAATATGGGGGTTTGATTTACAATCCTGAGTACAATCCTGATGGATGACATTTTCTTAAGCAGAGTTAAAACGAAGTATGTAAATTCTTATAGAATTTTTTATTTCTTTGTGGAGCCATATGAAAGTGACTTTATATTTCAATACCAACCCAGTGAGGAAACCTATGTATGTCCTTCTGTCACACAAGATGAATCACTATGAAGAAATAAAATGTATAAAGCTAAGTAAATACTAAGGGAAAATTGGTGGCTGGGGTTTTGACCTACGACTCCATGATCACAAACTGAATGCCTTACCCACTCATCTAAACAGTAGGTGAATAAATCTGAACCATGTGAATGTGTTGTACTGGTGGTGCAAAACAAATGTAAAAGAACAGTTTCTGTGAAGGCTGTATTGAAAGATGTGGTGCTGGTGGAATAAAAGTCCTCTCTAGGACAACATGTAAAGCCAATTTGAACATTGTAGACACCAGGAAAATTTTGACTTCGTGAAACTTCGGTCACGGGATGTACCTTCCGTTGGGGCGTTCCTTCACTGACCAAAATTCCACCCGTCAGTATAGATTACTTCAGAAAGCACTCAAGGAGGCTGCCTAGAGTGGGGAACTACAGCAAGACACTGACAACCACACAACAATGTTTCAGGGAAGGCTGCAATGCACAACAAGTGCGAGAAATACAAGCATGTGGTAGTGAATGTCATCGGGAACTAAGAGCACACTAGTTGTCTCTTCTTTATGGCCTCATGTTGTCCTTGACATTTCAGTGTTGCAACCGCTCTTTTCGTTTCGTGATACTTTCACAGTCTTTCTTGCAGTTGTACCAAACAGTGCTTGCACATCATTTAGATAACTTTCAGAGGAGTTTATTTGTTGATTTTTTCATAGTTGCATGTTATTTATGAATGAATGAATGTACTGATGCTTGGTTTGCTTTCCGCACCATTAGGTACAAATTTGTGGCAGTGGACATCAGCCATCCACGATCGCGGCAAGAATTTCTCCGGCCCAATCCCAAGTCGATGCCCACACCTTTTGCACGTTCAGACCTTGTATTACCATCACAAGGTTGGTGTTATAATCTTCATTATCCTGCTGGATTAAATATGGATACATCAAAGAGCCGGGGGGGGGGGGGATATTAAAGCAGTCTAATGATGGTCTGAGCACTGCCTGGCAATATTAGCAACTAATCTAAGCGTGCAATAGTTTTGGAAGCCAAAATCTGTAATTTATTATTGAGACTGAAGAAGGTTGTTACAGACTAACGGGGCAGAGTCAAAATGAACTCCTAATAATTTTTGTGTGAGTGAAGCTCTATGATAAGCTGCGTGAGGGATTGCACCATCTCTTTCTGCTTTGGTTGGAGGCCTTCGTCATTATTAAAAGAAAGAAAACGCAAAAGGCCATTTAACAAGTTGTGAAAAGGAGCCCCGTTTCTAATAAAAAGAAAGTAGTGACACACGTATTAGCACTGTTTCTCAATGTTCAGTCAGTGAGTCAGCATTCAAGAGAGCTATTTGCTACTTTTATAATTAAAACTTTCAGGATGAAAAACAAGCTGAGCTCATCATGTGTGTGCTTGCAAAAAGCATAGACAGGTGATCAGACCAGCTCGTCAAGCATTTTTTGTTCAAAGACTATTTGAGCCCGTCATGTTTTGTGCTTCTTCCAATGGTGTGCGTGTATCTTGTGTTTGTTTCTATATAACATCAGATATCACAAACATCTGACAAAGAGTAGAGTTGAGAGCACAGGGTTTTGGTACGTTGCCAGTCATCAACTTCAGAATGACATCCTTCTAGTACCTGCTTCAAGTTGTGCTGGGGGAATAAAGAAAAAAAAAACAACCCTGAAATGTGGTGGATCTGAGAGCTCATCCTCTTTGAGTGGGGATGATCTTGCTGATATCAGATGACAGTGGGGTGCAGTTAAAAGCCGCTAAAAAAAATCCGATAAACATTCGCTGGTAAAATTTTTGACAATTCGGATTTATCCGATAAACTGATTTCAAGGGCCGATATGGCCTGGTTCTGTTCTTTATCGAAAGGGAAAGTTCTAAGCGCTCATTGATACATCTTATGGTCTGACTGATTTAAAGTTTACCGCACGTAGCTGTGTTAGGCGACGTAGCTGTATTGTGCTCCGACTCAGCTTCCTACATGTAGAAGCTTCACAAGGACTTGCAACTCTCCAACCCCGAATTCAAGGTGCTTCACTTCAAAGATGCGTGCCACCTACTCAACAACGCTCAGGAGGATGGAATCAGGACTAGCTCGTTTAACGTAGTTCACGATTTTGTTGTTCACTTTCCTGCCCTGTTGAAGTCGTCGCGGGAGCTGTGCCGTAAGTTTGGTCTTGTGTGCTTGGCCATGGGCATGTCCATCAAGTCGCTGAAAACCGTATGTCCATCGAGGTGATTCTTTTTTTATGAAGCTCTAGAAGATATTTTGGACTACTGGCACGCCATTTTGTCTTTCTTGAAAAGCGACAAAGCCAAGGGAACAATGTGTGAGAAGCTCAAGAGTCTTATTTCATCGCCTGAAGCTGGGCACGACTTGCTCGTTAAGATGAGGTTTCTGAAGACCAATTCGTGTGCCGTGCTCTCAGTCATTAAGGAACTTGAGGCAGAGAGTACCCTGGTACACCAAGTTTATCCCTTACTGGGGGTTTGTTTGCACACACTCACCAGTCAGTGGCGTGATCCAACCGAGGTCTTCACATCAGATGTCACAAGTCTGTTGGACCTCCTTGACGAGACTGGCCGCTTAATGACTGTTACAGACTTTCACGGATACTACGCTGCTGTTGCCGAAAAGTGGGGACAGACATCTGAGAGGAACCTGTGCGATCAACTCCAATACACCAAAGAATCGTTTTGGTACTGTGTTCAAATTGTGAATCCAAATGTGAAGCATGAGCTGCCCTGCCTAAATCATAGGTTTCGAGGGCCTCGAAACCTATGCGCCTATTTTTCAATTAGTGCTTCTTGAAACTGACGACATGAGCCAGCTCCTGAGTGATTTTGCGAACTGTCGGTGCTATGAAATATGTAACATTGTTGAACCTCTGTCATTTTGGAGACTTCAATGTCCAGTGGTCAGTGCTTTCTCGCTGCACGCTGCGTCTTCTGGCGCTTCCTGTTTCTAGCGCTAACGTTGAAAGGGCATTTTCAAAGCCGAGAGTTGTCGGTCGAAAGGAGCACGCTTCGATCAATGACAGCAACTTCACGAAATATGCTTGCGTGTTTTACAATAAGCTTTAAGCATAAAGTTGTTATACGTACAAATATAGGTGTTTTGTGTTCAAGTATTTCGCTTGTGCGTATATGTTATTGTGAATTCGAACCTTCTAGAAAAAAAAATGTGCTTCGTGTATTTTGATGTTTTAGTATTCAGATATGAATTGATCTAAGTTTTTGGGCTTTTGAGAATTATGCAACACTCCGAATTTCGGAGAATTGGGGATTTACAAGAAATAAACTCCGATAAACACCAAATTACTGCCAAAACTATAAACTCCGATAAACACCCGCCGATTTTCAAGAAAAATTAACACTGAAAACGCGGAGCCCTACATACAAAATGTTGCGCTGCATGAAGTGATATCTTCATGCTGAATTGACATTCACCATGTAGATGTTACTTTCTATTTTGCAAGTTTGCCTCTTGTGTAACAGTAAAGATTGAACAACAAAATAAAATATGATTAACTGTCACCATAGTAGTGGCAGTATTGGCATTCATGTGTGGCAATGATAGCATCATATACTGTGCATTTCAGATTGGAGCTCCTTGGTGACCCTGAGGGTTTCCAAATGGATTGATGTGGATTCGCCTGTTGAATCCTTCAGGAGAACATGTGAGAAGGTAAGCACAGTGCTTGCTGGTATGCCTTTTTTTCTTTTCCCAGGCATATGATACCTGTTTATGTGGGAGTGTCTGAATTCCGGTGTGGAAAGTGGACTGGCCATTTGTGGATGTGTGTTGTGTATATATCCCTTGAACCAATTGTGATTTTTTTTCCCCCATGTAATAGCATTTTCCACTCCGTTCTGTCCAGCATGGTTTTCAAACAGCCTCACTTTGAAAAACCGCACCAGCTTTCCAAAAATACTGCACAACCCTCTCCACCTTATCGTAAGGCCAGTTGCCCACAGACACCACAATTAGTAAACGAAATGGCTACACAGGCTGTTTTATGTCGAAATGAGAACAGAAAAAGCCTGTAAATGTCTGGGACATATTAACAGGATATTAAGGGTGTAGCTCCATGCCTCTCAGTTGGAGTTTGCATGATGTACTTGCAGATGGCAACTGTAAAAGGTGCCTTAACTGCACCTTTTGTGAGCTATTTAAGTTCTTGTGTTTAGTGAATATGATTTTACAAGCCCCGATAGCAACCTATTTGTGATCATGTTGCATTGAATGCCTCAAATATGGATGCAATAGACATGAACATGGTTACCACTTGAATGGGTGGGACACGATTAATCGATGTAGCAGCACAGCAGGGGCGTAGCCAGGGGGGGGGGGGGGGCTTATGGGGCTTCAGCCCCCCCCCCCCCCCCCCCCGAAATTTTTCGTGCTCTCATACATCACCGACCAGGTGCGTCACCCGGGGGAGGGGATTTATTGGGCTTCGGCCTTATTATTATTATTTATTTAATTATTTATCTTTTTCAGACCCTCAAAATGTTAGCAAAAGCAAGTTTGATATCGGGCTCTACACAGATGCCTCAAAAATGGATGATCAGACAAAACATAACTGCTAACTTCTCAGATTCCTCCGCCAGGCTACACGTTTAAGTCTATGATCGATTTGAAGCAGAAACGAAGGTTTCAGGTGGCTTGGCTGGACAGGTGCCGATGGCTTAGCTACTCAGCGCTTCAAGAGGGTGCGCTTTGCCGAGTGTTTGTCCTTTTTAGCAGAAGTGAGGTTGGCAAGGGCCAACATGCACGCTGGGGCCCTCGTATCGAAGCCATTTCAAAAATGGAAGCACGCCCTCGAAGTCTTTGGTGCACATGAAGCGACCAAATATCACACTGACGCTCAGCTGGTAGCCGATAATTTTCTTCAAACCTTCTCAGGATGTGTGCCCAGTGTTGTTGATCAACTGGACCATGGCAGGCAAATTCAAATAAGAGAGGACCGAAGGAAGTTAGAGCCTATTGTTGAGACTGTTCTCTTTTGCGGGCGGCAAGGTCTGGCTCTCCGTGGCCATAGAGACAGCGGACCCATGGATTCAAGCACAGCCTCCTCTACAAATACAGGCAACTTCAGAGCGCTGCTTCGCGTGCCAGCGGATTGTGGCGACACAGCCTAAAAAAAGCATTTGGAAATTTGCCCAAATAATGCCTCGTATTGAAGTCCAGATGTACAAAACGAGATTATAGAAACCTCTGCTGCAATCATTAAGGAAAGCCTAGCCGAAAGTAAACGCTGCAGGCTGCTTCTCCGTACTTGCTGGTGAAACGAGGGATATTGCTGGTATCGAACAGTTTACTGTTTGTGCAAGGTACGTTCATAAGGATGCAAACAAAATCGAAGAAGGGTTCTTAGGCTTTGTGCCAATTCATGACCAGAGTGGCCGGGCCCTCGCCGACACCATCATAAGGTTCCTTATAGACATGGGAATTAACATGTAGCATCTCCGTGGTTAAGGCTACGATGGTGCAAGCTTGATGGCCGGAAAAACGAATTGTGTTCAAGCTGCTGTTCGTGAGAAATATCCGGCCGCACTCTATGTACTCACTGCGCGTGTCACTCCCTTAATCTAGTTCTGTGTGCGGCATGCTCCGTCGCAGACATCCGAAATTGTTTTGGGACTCTAAAGGCGACGTCAATCTTTCCCGTAAATATTCTAGCCGCTTACACGTTTTGCGAAAAATGATAAGTTTGAGCTGTCCTGAGTCTACAAGGCAGCGCCTTTTGGGACTATGCGAAACGCGCTGGGTCGAGAAGCACGATGCAGTGCTTTCATTTGTGAGCTTCTTTGAGCCGTTGATCGCAGCACTAGAGGAGATTAGGTTTAACAGAAATGGCGAAAGTGCAGTGCAGGCAAACAGTCTAATGTTGGCACTCTTGTCACCAGTGTTCCTTGTAAGCCTGCATGTGACGGAGCACATGTTAGCACTGACTTTGCCACTGTCAAAGAAGCTGCAGACGAGGAGTATCGACATGAGCGCTGCCATTGAGGACATAGAAGTGGTACAGCAGACAATTGAAAGTGACCGCAAGAACACGAATGCTCTTTCTCAAAAATATTTGCGCAAGTGCAGGCATTGGCAGAAAAACTGAATGTGGAGATGACCAGCCGTCGAGCCAGTGTCCGGAAGCAAAACCTTGGGAGCAATGCATTCGAAAGCGCGGAAGAATATTTTCGCAGAACCCTGTTCATTCCGTTCATGGACCACGTACTAGCCCAGTTAAACCAACGGTTCGAAAAGCACAGGGCACTTCTAAAGGACTTTTCATTAATTGTACCATCCGCAATACCACCAATGCAAGATGATCAGGAGAAAGGAGCAGAAAATCTCCTGACCGTTTTTGCGCATGACGTCGAAACGAGGGCTAGTTTTGGAGAACTGCGACTATGGTGGACAAAGTGGGCGAACAAAGCAGCAAACCAGTGCCCCAGCACCGGAGCCGATGGCCTCTCTCATTGCGACAGCAGGTTCTATCCGAATGTGTACAAGCTACTCCAGATTCTAGTCACCCTTCCAGTGACCACTACCAGCGCAGAGAGAACGTTTTCAAGCATGAGGTTACTTAAGGACTACTTACGCTCCACGATGTCTGAGGAACGCATGGTTGGCGTGGCACTTCTGTACGCCCACAGAAATGTCGACATCAGCGTGTCGGAAGTCATTGACCGCTTCGCTAAGCTTCCTCGCCGGGTCAACTCTGTCTTTTCATACCGAGCAGGACAAAAATCAGCGAAAACGAAAGGAAAAGACACTGCTGTTCCAGAGTTCAGGTCAATGAGCCCGGACGCTATATTACTGTTAACCGCCTTTTAAAGCCGCGGGGATTTTGTACCTGTTAGCAGTTAACACCGTGACCAGGGCTGGGCAAAGATACTTTGAAATTGTATCGCGATACGATACAAGATACTCAGGCTAGAAGTATTTGAGATACAGATACAAGATACTACAACACTGATTGTATCCGATACGATACATTCCAATTGTATCTTAAGATACTTCGATACATTCGCAAATTTGTTATTATATATCTATATGATGCAGCACTAAGTGCCTCTACACGAAAATGTTCACTTGAAAATGTATTAACTGCGACCAATTTTATTTCATTTGAATGAATGTGCGTGAGTATCTCAAAAGTTTTTTTACTTCTTGCTCAAGGTATTTAGTTTCATTCCGAAGCAATTTAATGGCATTGCTTTAGCTGCTTAACTTCACATCTCTTTACACACATCGCTGATAGCGGTTTTTGCTTGTCGCTTTTGTAATTGATGGGACTCGCTGCTCTGCTTGCCGACCAGCTAGCGGGTTGCCATGTAATCATAAGGACTTCAATAAGAAGCCGGCGCACAATGGTGCAAATACCACTGTGGAGTTCTACATTGCCTGAAACGTATTACGGTTTTCGCAATAACGGATCACCGGACGTGTACGTCACTAAGAACATGTGCCGCCTAGAAACGATTCTGTCGTATTGTACAGTGGCACAAAGCGCCACCGGACACCACCGCTATTCAGACTAATGCGACTTATAGCTCCGATTACCTGGTGATTAGTAACAGTAAAAGAATTTAGGGAAGTCTAAACAGGGAAAACAAAAATATCTAAGTAAAATAGAAAAGCGGTTGCGTAACAGCCCCAGCGAATAAGCATAGAAACACTGTACAGGCAGCAGCCCCAAGAGCTAGTGATAATTGTTGCGTTTGACGTCTCAAAACCACGATATGATTATGAGGGATGCTGTAATGGAGGGCTCCAGAAATTTTT
The DNA here is from genome assembly GCF_013339695.2 of Rhipicephalus sanguineus. Classification (NCBI taxonomy): domain Eukaryota; kingdom Metazoa; phylum Arthropoda; class Arachnida; order Ixodida; family Ixodidae; genus Rhipicephalus; species Rhipicephalus sanguineus. The sequence continues at coordinate 200,797,263 of NC_051176.1, read as the reverse complement.
ACCACCTGGGGTTCTAAAACGCAAATATAAGTACACGGGCCTCTAGCATTTTCCCTCCATCGTAATGCGGCCGCCGCGACCTTCGGGACAGAAGTCAAGCACCATAACCACTAGACCACGGTGGCGGGTAACCCCTAATAGTATGAGAATTAAATTCAGTGCCTATGGAAAATAGCGTAAAACGGCTCGTTCGGACGCTCATGAGAAAAACTGAGCATTTGGTAGAACAATGCTTCTCGAATACATTTGCTAGCATACTTAAAATGAATCCTAATAATTTGTGTTATTATAATGGAAACTCAGTTTCACGATTTTACTTAGTAGTAAGCAGAATTTTTGTTACTGTGCACACCAGGCGCGCCCGGATTATAATATATTTGCTCCCAACATCGCCTTTACATAACAGTAAATTCAAGTGGACTAGGAGTATGTAAACAGTAGTAGAAATGACGCAGACAGTTAAAAGCAAGAATAAATCAGAGAGCTTACCTTGGCAGCGCGTTAAAGGCATATTGCAGTAAGGAGACCGGAAAGAAACTATATAGAAAAAAAAATCATATGTAATGTACGGATTGTAAAAGGAGGACAGCTAAGAAATAACTTCTGCTAATAATCAAATTATGATTTTAAAGCTCTTTGAATAAAAGAAGGAGAGACGTACGCCAAGATAGCTGTTATGTGAATGCTTGTTCTGTTAGATCCACCATCGGTACCGGTGGTGCTATAGCTGTTGGAATATTATTTGCATATAGGTTAATCTTGGTGCATGTAAGTCAAACTTACATCCACGAGATCCTTCAAATCTCCGATGTGTGAAAGCCACTAGACGCAATGCGATCCCCCATGCTTGCATTCTTCAGAATTCGTAACGAAGCACCGCGCAAGACAAAGTTCGCTAATGGCACGGAAGCATCAGATTGTGTGCGAGAGGCGCCGTGCGCATTGGTGTACGCGGTACAGGACAGTTGCTAAGTGCCAAGTGTCACTTGAGGAGAACTTCTTCTTGGCCTAGTTGGTATTGCTTGCTGTATGACATACTGCCGCTTTTGTCGTCCTGTTCGTGTCTCCCTTGTGTGTGTGTTTTTACTAGCGGCAGTATGTCATACACCAAGTGTCACGGTACTGACACAACTAAAAAGAAAAAGCGATAAAACAAAAGGTCGGCTGGGCGTACGTTCGCGCGCATGTCTATCGAGACGACGCGAGCGCCACTGCGTGACTCTGCTCCGCCAATAGGGACGCTCAGAGCTGATCCTCTATTCTCGCGGCAAAACTATGATGGAAAGATGAAATAATGTCACTGCCTTTAGTTTTATTCTGGTGATTTAGTGGCAGCCGTATCAGCTTGAGAAGCGTCGTTCAGCCAACGTTTATTGTTTCGCACGGTGATGATGCGATCGCAGTATCTTGTATCTTAAGATACACGATACATTCTTCAATGTATCGGAAATACAGATACTGATACACCTCTTGCGAGACGTATCGCGATACAGATACAAGATACCCCAAGAGTATCTAAGATAGTATCTAAGATATATGCATCTTCGATACTGCCCAGCACTGACCGTGACCTAACGAGCATGAGCTACCTCAAGACAATCATTTGCAGTTTTTAGACATTAACTTGTCATTAAACGCTACACATTCGTGCTGGATGTACAGCCCCCGTGCACGTAAAGACCTCCTGCCGTACGAATCTGCACACTTGAAAACCGTGAAAAGAGCCATTGCGACAATGTGTCTCCGGTCTGTGTTGTTGAAGTCGTGCGAGCACATCATGGACGACAGTTTTCAGGAGCAGATTTCAAGGCTGGTGACAGCCGGTTTCCCTTTGGCGGTCTTAACCAATGTGTCCGAATCTCTACTCCGGCAGCTAAAAAGGATGCACCAGGCAGCCCGAGGTTGTGCAGAAAAAGAAACCGCTGGTTCTGCCTTACATGCGCAAGATTGCCCACAATTTGAAAAAAGTTGCAAACAGGCATGACGTTCCAGTGGTCCTCTCGGCACCCAACAAGCTCACGAAGCTTTGTGCCCGCATTTCTTCGCAAAAAGCCAAGCTTTCATGCGAAAGGAAGCACGCCCAGCCAGTTCTGCGTTGCATGGTGGGCGTTGTTTATAACATTCCGTTGAGCTGTGGCAAGTCGTACATAGGCCAAACAGGCCGCTGTGTTAATGATAGCCTTAGGGAGCATATATTATCAATTAAGAATGGTGTGGGTTCACACCTGCCGTTCCATAGTGCTTCGTGCAGCTGCGCACCGCTGTTCGGAGAAACTTGTGTTATAGGACGAAGCAGGGAAACGTTAACACGTGAAGTACTTGAGGCATATCACATACAGAAAAAGGGTAATGAATGCGTCACTGTGCCGTCGATCACTTTGTACAAGAAGGAATGCTTATTTTTAGATAGCGCGGTGCGATAGTTTTTTTCTGTGTTTTTTTTTTTTTTGTGCTATGTGATAGTCGCTTGTGCTGCGCCCCATCTTTGTGCACATATCTGGAAGCATATATATTTGGGTGATGTGAGAAAAATAAGCTAGTTGACTAATGCCCTATCCTGTCTTCTCTTTTTTTTCCTTGCTTGTCTCAGTTTCGCCACAAATATTTTATTAAGGTATGCACCAACTCGCCCAACGTCACACTCTGCTAAAACCTAATATAAACTTACAAATACGGGCATCAGGTGGACATTAACAGCCAATCGACAGCTTCACCTTGTTCACTGAGAGGTCGGCATACGCGGTGTTACCAAACAAATTCAGCTATTGGGAAGCAGTACTAGCGGCATTGTTTGTTACTTTCATTTGTCCTTTTTGTTCTTTATTGCTTTTTGAACTAGAAGCGACAACCCTCCTTTTATATTGAGTGCACAATAGTGGTTCGCACTTTTAAAACAGTTTTGAAATAGCTTCTTTCGTTATTTCTGCGCTCTTCCTTTATAGTTCTGTCCACATGGTGCATACGAGGCAGCAGCTTGGCCCAAGGACATACAGTGAAACCTCGGTAATACGAATCTCACGGGACCACCAAAAATATTCGTATCATCCGAAATTCGTATCACCAGAAAGCATGGAAAATTAGCACGCGGCAAAAGAAAGCTGGCCTACATTTTCATTTATTGTTTGTCAGGGCTGCGGCAACGCCAGGAAGAATCCTGAATTATTCTCAGTTTAGTTTTTAGATGTCGGCAATCATACCGGCACTCGTAAATATACGGCCCGTACGCGCGCATTTAATTGATGAACCCAGTGCGCTGTGACTCGCGACACTCGGAGGCCGTGACGTGTCTCTGAAGGTTTAGTCTGACCGTAAGAAAAGTGTTTTTCTTACACCGTGATTCTGACGATTTGGCGGTGTGGCGCGCATGCCCACGCTTGCGTTCCCGCGCTCGCACGTGCTTGGCGCGTCTTCCGCGACAGTGCGGACAGCACAAGGAGGTTAAGCACCTCTTCGAACCTGGGCGGTAGTGAGCGTTCGTATCAAACGTCGCCGGGTGAAAATCGGTTCGCAACAACCCTACTCCATTACATTGAGGCCAATGGGCCTTGGCCGGGACCAACGAAAAATTCGTATCACCCCGAAATTCGTATGAGCTGTGATCGTATCACCGAGGTTTCACTGTATCAGTTTATGTGATTGTGCAGCATGTTCTTTTGCCTTATGTATAGTGATCATTGCTTAGTTCCGTATATTGATTGAATATTTAAATATACATTTGTGATGTTTTGTGTAAGCATACTGTGCACTGTTTACGGTGACTTATGTTTTGCCCGTATTCGAGGTGTACTTTCCCATTCTTGTTTTTCCCTCGCCACATCATTTGTGCAAAAAGATGAACATTTTTCGTAAACAATCTGCATTAAAATATTTGATCTCGTCCTGGTTATTTTGTGGACTTCATTTTTTTTTTTTGTTATCAGGCGCTTCTTCAGTTTAAAACTGATGCAGTTCCAAAGCTTACGTGATATTTGCCGTACTTCTTACACACACACAAAAAATACAAATTTGAAAAGATTGAAGACAGTTATCCCTGGAAAGATTTTGCGGGCCTGCCAACATCATACTTTTATGAAAAAACACATTTCTTACTCGTTCTTGACAGTGCGCAGCATTCAAGAAGTGATTTGCAGCATCTAATACAAATTGTCGCCGGTAATACATGTTATTCATATACTTAGTCGTTCGAAAAATTCAATGAGGAGGTCGCGCTCCAACGTGAGCCCCCCCCCCCCCCCCCCCGAACAAATTTCCTGGCTACGCCACTGCAGCACAGCTGTGTGAACTTGAGACCTCTGTTGTTTACAGTATAGTTTGTGGTTTTTCATTACGTTGAAGGTCATTATTATTTACTGAGAAACTCTGGATAAAATATTAACACACCAAACATATTTTTTTTGTGTGTACGAGCAGAGGAATTAGTTTTCAGTAAGAGTGGACAAGTCTGAACTACATAAGGTAGGTTTCAATGCATTTCCTCCTTTTTTTTTTTTTTTGTAAGATTTAGTTATAGCTTGGTGGCATGAGGCATTCAGTGCAATGAAAGAAACAAAGTTACTGAAAGGGAGGACATTGTAGATAGTGGACAGGTTTAGCTCTTGCCCTGTGTGCTGTCTTCCTTTTCCTCCTTCTCCTCAATCCTCTGGTCTTGATGAGTATAAACAGTTTGGATTATAAACCAGTCCCCTAAATGGCAAGTCTCGGTGAAAGCTTGGCTAGTTAACGGTATCGATAGTAAAAATACAACAGATTTTTTAAATATTTCAATTATGCTTGTTAAAGGGGCACTATAGAGAAAACTGATTTTTCTCGTATTAGTAAATTACTCTTTCACAATATCAAAATCGCCACGCTTACCGCGAGATGACACTTGGTAAACGAGCAAACTGACAAAAAGAAAATACAGGTGGTTCACCACCTTGAAGTTTCTGCACCAATCGCCCTGACGTCATAGATTTTGACGGCATGTATGGGGACCTACGTAGTTCCTAATCGGTAGAAATGAAGTACATTGTCCTCTGAAGGGGCCAGAGAGTTAACATAGCAAGTGTCAGAAGATTTCGTTGGGCCACTGTCACCAAAATACGAAAAATACACTTTGAAATCTGTGTCGTCACGCGCAGACATTTGGGCGCGAAATTTAAAAGTGAAACTTTGACCGTGATTTTCTCCTCTATTATTAAAGCTATGATGATGGAACGTAACGACATTAGACTTTTCAGAGTAAAATTTATCAATATGAACTGATTCATTGTTTCACTTTAGTGTCGCTTTAAACACCACTAGGGGCATAGCCAGGATTTTATTTAGAAGGCGGAGGTCGGCGTTTAAACCCTCATGTGTGTGTCTGTATGCATGTTGGTGCCAAAACACAAGGGTTGTAGAAAACTGACTGTTTTGTTGCAAGGGTGCAGCAATGAATGCGATAGCAACAAATTCGAATGTTATGCAATGTAAGGCTGACAGCTTTAGGAGCAATATGAATAGTAGTAAACATGAGCTTGCTAAGTAAGCAAGTGTGCTACGGCATGGCCCAACCCATATGAAGACAGAGACTCAACGCCCATGACAAGTCGCGAGTAGAATGGTGCTCTTGATGACAAGTGCCTAACCAGCCTTCGTCAGACCGGTCCACCGGCCACAACGTTAGTAAATAAATTGTCCGTTGTTTTTGTTTGTTAATCTGTTGTATCTTCAATTTCAACTATATGTATATGCGCACACACATATGTATACATATACGGAGCATGACAGTGACTGCAAAAATGTGCCTGGATTGTCCATGTAATTGCTGCCGAATTAAAAAATGGGGTTGAAGAACTCTCTTCTTAGGCCAATCATCACCATATTGTTCATCACTTTTTCTTTTGTACATTTCTCTGTTGTAAGGGCTACAGTTAGCGTGCAATTTTTAATTATTTTGCAGTTGCTTTCACAATTGTCTACCCTAAAAGCTGCTCTGAAATAGCCTAGGCCAGTAGCATCACTGCCATTGCACTTCTAAATGGCTAACAAAAAGCCTAAACTCAAAACCATTCTCGTAGGGCACAAAATTCATAAAAGCCTTATTTGTGCTGTGCTCCTGGGAAATTCTATTGTCCATACAGCCAGGCACACTTATGAACTTTTGATGCCATTTTTATGAGTCCATTTCTTCACCAAAGTTTGTGTCAACAAAACCTATCGTTCTTATATTTGATAAGGTAATTTTCTATAGGCCTTTTTCTAGAACGAAATCATACATTATTCAGAATGTTACTGTGAACTCAGATTTTTTAGTTGCCTTTCTTCTTACATAACTATTATTTTTAACGCAGTGTGCAAGTGCAAATGTAGTGGTATCAACTGACAATTTTAGAAGGGTGGAATGGGTTTTGGCGAACAAGATATATAATATAAGGCTAAAAAATGCCAAGCTTTCTTTTATTTTGTAGTTTTTATTATGAACGAATGTCAACCTTGTTTTTGGACAGCCAAGGCTTTAAAGGGGTACCGACACCTTTTTTCGAAGGCGAGTTTACTCTGCCATACAAATCTCCTCTATACACAGATGGCTCTGAGCAAGTGAGAAGCTCAGCAAATGCTGATAAGATATTTTAATTCGATATTAAAGTCAATTTTTCCATGGCGCACCTACTGACATCGATACTAGCTTGACGTCAGGCTACAGTACAAATTCTGGTGACATCACTGCAGCAGTCTAGCTAGTTGCGATGACGTTAGGTACCAACACTTCCAAGATGGCCGCTTGTGCATCACTGAAACTTCCAAAATGGCCGCTTGTGCGTCACCAATGGAGCCACGGTGCGGAGTGGCCGTGGAAACGTCACTATATATTGTGCGAGCACGTGACGAGAAGCTCATACCCGTGTTGTGACGTCAGGGTACAGTATGAACCGAAACTAGCTTTTAAAAACATACTGTAATTACTTTTTCAGGGCGCACTTGCGCTTAGCACTACCTTTTCTAGGCTCTTGAGGGCTTGACCCTTCATTTGGCGCAAAAAAAAAATGACAACTGAAAATATTTGTGTCAGTACCCTTTAAGAAATTACGCAATAATAAAAAACTTGGCCCCTGGTGCTATACTATTGCTCCAAAAATGTTTTCCTACTTTTTAACCCTTTCTCTACTGAAGATAAGCTGAGCTCGTCCACACGGTTTGTACCACTCCCATTGAAGATGAGCTGGGCTCATCCAGGCTGAAATGAGCTTATGGGGCCGCCACAGTTAAGCTACCGTGATTCATTTAGCAGAGTTCTCTTTTGGCTCAGACAGATGGAGCAGTAAAAATTTTAAAAATGCAGCTCAAAGCATGCATTTTGCCCAAGAAAGGACTTGATTCTGCGAACCGGGGTTAGAAAATGGCGTCCTCCTTAGCGCACAAGCCGCGTGCACCTGCCGGCAACAGTTCTGTTCAGAAAAAAAAAGAAGAGAAAGAAAACATGCTTGCTTGCCGAAGTTTTGTGGGATGAAGAATAATTTCAGTTATCTTGCGAGTGTGGCAGTGACGGCACAGAGCAGCGTATTTTCTCCAAATCACCAGATTCAGATGACCACGTATAAATGCTTTGGCAGAGGTAAACAAACCACCACCTGCGCGTCCAAGGTTATTTTTTTCAGGGGCTCCCTCGTTTCTGCACCTTATTTTTTAAATTTCAAGGAAACATCTTCTGCACCATAGACTGGAGAGGTTAGGGCACTTTCCATGGTGTAGTGCAGTGAAGTTGAATATTCTGAAAAAGAATATTTTGCTTGTATCTTGCGAATAATGCACCCTTAAATAGATTTGTCAGTTGTTTCACGACACATGAAATCAAATAAGCAAATAAAAAAAATCTGTCTTTTTCTATCGTTTTTGGCCAAGAAACTCTGTAGAGAAAGGGTTAATTTAAATGTTGAGCCCTTAGTTTAAAAAATTCACCTTTGTGGGCTGTGTAGTGCAGATAAAGTGTACTTACTGCGAGAGCATGGCACTGTGGGTTTATATGTTAAATGTTATAAAAAATCTTAAGACCCAGCCTCTCTTTATTCGCGAAGCTGAAACATTCTGTAGTTGACATATTGTCCCCAGTTAGTTGTTGAATTGATAATGCAATTTCCTGGGCTGCAGCTCTCATCTATTGGCTGCATTCTCCCTTTTTTTTCTTCTTTTCCTTTTTTCCTTCAGTTTTTTTTCTTTATTTGGCCTCTGACTTCCGAAGCTTTCACTGAAAAACATCAGCAGAAAAGTGAATGGCTTGCCTCCTGAAACCTTGACAAGATTGTGCTCTTGCATTGTATTCTATGATAGTTGGTGCCTTGTGATGCCAAAAGTATGATGTAGCTAATTGTATATTTGACTTTTTGAAAACTTTGTGTGGTGCAAATTTTAAGGGTATAACAAAATTTACTGTTGTAAGATATGTTTGTGTGCTATGCATTGTGATGTTTTGGTCCCACTGAATGGGAAGTCTGTCCATATTGTGTTTGCAGGTGCTATACCAGGAGCTCTGCTTTGCAGCACATGTGGGTGTGCCAGCCATTCTTGTGGATGTGCACAGCAGGCATTGTGTTAACCTGGCTCGAATGCTGCACAATTACATAATGGCCTCTACTGCCTACCAGGTATGTTTAGTGTTCCTGTGGGTGTGAACTTCGCCTCTGGTTTAATGGCCTGTGTAATAGTGAAGTCCAGGGGAGCTTACTTGCTGGTTTATGCTGTTCATAATCACATACCTGCCAAGTCTCCCGCATTTCCTGCGAGACTCCCGGATTTGGACCATTTCTTATGTTAGTATGGTTGGCAGGAAAATCCCCTGGAAATTGAAATTTCTGGGCGTGATCTGTCCACATTGCCAAAAATCCAACGCAATCCGATCCGGGCTTTTCGCGAACCCATCGCGTATAGCATTATGTAAACCAATTTAGGAGGGGTTGGTGTAAACGTACAGTAGTATCTCGGTGATGCGAAACTGTCGAGCGAAGGCCGAGAGCAGCGTGCTGGAAGCTACGTGCAGCGGCCAGCGCACACACTGTCAGAACTGTGATTGATGTTTGACACAACTGCTGTGTACGAAAGCACAGTCGCTCTTGACACGATCATGTATGGCGACGACGAAACTGATGGAACTCCGAAAGCGCAAGCGCGTCCCAACGCTCACTCAGTCAAAGCGACGCTGCTCCGCAAACGCGGCAGATGTGATCATAGACAGAAACAACCGATGTAGTTTTGAAGGCATGTGCACGCCCAGCGCATGTGGATTGAAAGCTGAACTACTGTTTGCCACAACCTTGCACGAAACAACGGTCTCTGTTACTAGTACACCGTGTGTGTCTTTGTGCTCTTGTCTATGTCTTTAACACGCAACAGTGTATGAGTAATGGCAGACCAACAAGCCCAATAGATACACTTCTAAAGCGGTCTCTATTGACGCGATCATCGGTAGTGACTACGAGCTCCGAAGGTACGCGGCTAACGCAGCGATAGATTAAAGGCAATAAAGTCGTAAAAAAGGCACGAAGCGTTTTGGCGTTCCTGTCGATCTTTGCTTACGACTATGGTGGAGCAAACTTTGGCACTTGGTTTTCAGTTGGCCTCAAGCGAAGCTTAAATATGACGCGCGCTTTCGCGGCAGCCAGCTGTGCCGTCCCTTATTGGTCCGTGTCCCAGAAAGGCATACGTGAGTTCTTTCGAGGGAAATAAATATTTTGTGCGTATATCGTGGTTTGAAAACAGATTTTGCTAGTTTTTTTTGTATGAAATTTCGGGCGATACGAACATTTTCGCTCCCCCTTGAGATTCGTATCACCGAGATTCTATTGTAGTTTAGAAACCCTACGTGTGTTGTTTGTTCGGCCACTCTAAGCCATTATAAGACCGATGTTTACGCTTATGGGGCTGTTCGAGACTCCCCGTTTTTGGAAATCTTCCGGATTCAGATTCCTTGAACTTGACAGGTATGATATCACGAATGATTCGTTCAAGGTAACATAACATAAAGTGACACACTTTTACAATTTAGCAACTACAGTTTTTCATAGAATGAACATTCAGCTCATGTCATTTTGACTACGAATGAAAAGTTGAAAACTGTTCACGTTTTATACATTTTAAGCACAAGGTCGTGGTCCCTCTTGTGCACAAGATGGAACTGGTAGAACATTGTGAGTGAAGCATGTACTGGGGAAGCCTGACATAAAATTTCAGCTGTATGATTTTCCTTATGGCTGCTTGTCACCAGACATGCAGCCAATTACTAGCGCAACTAGTGATCTCAAAAACAAGATTCCTGCTGAACCTGTGCCTGCACATAGTGTCGAAATTCAACATTTAAACATGTTGGCAAATAGTAGTCCTTGCAGCCTGGTACTTGAACAGCTTAAAAGCAACATGCTACCCTTTTAATTTCAATTACCCCTTTCGAAAATGTAATAAAATAAACATGTGCCCATGTGCAAATGCTGCATGCCTGCCATACTTAATATTATTCTTAACGTGTATGTCTGGTTCTTTGTCAGATCAGTGTGACAAAGATCCACACATACACACCGTTATATATTTTTTTTATCTTTCTCATTCCATTTTGGATTATTCAGTCTTCTGATTGAATTTGCTTTGAGTAGCTAGCAGGGAAGTAGACTCCTGCCACCCGTAGTAACATGAACTGTTTGTATATCATGTTAAGTTTGAGTGGAAAAATTCTTGTGGCTGTGAATGCCCTATTTGCGATGGCTTTAAACAAGCCAAAGTCCAAGAATACCACATAATAAAAAAAGGTCAAGTGAAACCTTCATCAAAGGTATTTGGGTCACTGCATATGTGACCAGAGCTTTTCCTGGGTTATAAGACATTCTTGTGGCGATCACTCCAGCTTTGAGGAAAGGAGTTCCTAAATGTATCGGTTCTCTCGTAGTATGAGGTTTGGTATGTCATGTCATTCTAGTTTCTAGTGGGGACGGATACTCTTTGGAATTGATGGCAGTCTTGTCAGTCAAGAGCCAGGATAGGAATTAAATCTGCAGAGATTTTTTTCTGTAAATAGAGTTACTCGATGTTGTAATCTTTTGTTAGTTGGAAGGAGGAGTTATGCCAGAAATGAATATGCGACGAGGTTTATTGATGGGGTTTATTGATGCAATGAAGTCGTGTATTGATGAAGAATGACAGCACGATCAAGCACTGCAAGGCTAGGAAAAGCACAGGCTCTCGCGCAGTCGCAGCACCGGTCGATCTCTTCTTCCTCCGCAGCCGCATACCCGTAGTGCATCTGGTCCATTGCAATATCCCCAGTGGTGAAGCGTAGCCATCCTGGCGATTCAGGGAGGAGGTAAAATGACGGGGTTGTAATACGGCTTTAGACAATTGACGTGTACAGTCTCGTGTCCACGACGGCACAAGTCTGGCGATTGTGTGAGGGGTTCGATGATGTAGTTCACCAGCGAGGTGGCATCACTGACACGGCATGGACCGTGGTACCACGCCAGAAGTTTAGCAGAGGCCAATAACATGTTGTGGTACCAATAGCCAAACAAGGGAGCCAGCAGAAAACGTGGGAGCTGGGTGATTGATGTCGTCATGTCATGTCTTTTGTCGACCTTGAGCTTCGCTAGTCAGGGAATGAGCCAACTGACTCTTCTGTGTATCGGGCGGCTTCAGAAATTTTAGTGCACTCGGAGGCATCAGGCCGATAGAGTATGGTGTCTTGTGGTTAGGGAGGCTCGTGGACGTACAAAAGAAAGAAAGGGGAAAAGCCGGTAGTCGCTTGCATTGCAGTGTTGTACGTGAAGGTAACAAAAAGGAGTACGGTTTCCCAGTTGGTGTGGTCCAAGGAGCTATACATCCTCAACATGTCGCCGAGTGTGCGATTGAACCTCTTGGTGAGACCATTTGTCTGTGGATGGTAGGCGGTCGATTTCTGGTGAATGATGTTGCATTCAGCGAGGAGTGCTTGGATGACATTCGGCAGGAACACATGACTCCTGTCACTGAGTAGTTTTCGCGGAGCACCGTGGCGAAGAACGAAGTTGCGAAGGATGAAAAAAGCAACTTCGCGGGCGGTTGCTGCTGGGAGAGCTGCAGTCTCAGCATAGTGTGTCATGTGATCGACGCTGACAATTATCCACTGGTTTCCAGAACCACTACATGGGAGGGAGGGGGCTGTAGAGGTCGATACTAATGCGATCAAATGGGCGAGCTGGGCAGCGGAGCGGCTGCAATGTTCCAGTAAGGTGTCGCGGAGGTGTTTTGCCTTCTTGACATGTAGTGCAAGACTGGAAGTATTTCTGCACAAAACAGTATATATTCCGTGCCAGTTATATCGCTGACGCAGCTTTGCATAAGTTTTCAGGGCGCCGACGTGAGCACTTTGGGGATCTGCATGGAAATTCGTGCAGATGTCCGAGCGCACATGACGAGGGACAGCAAGGAGCCATTTCTGACTGTCTCGCATGTAGTTGCGCTGGTACAGGTGTTGTCTCACACGGAAAAGTGGACTGCTTGGAGGCGTTGCACTCTTGTCGAAGAGACAACAGATGGATCGCTAAGGTAGTCAAGTAGCAAGGCAGGGGATGGGTCTTTGCGCCGCTCCGAAAGCATGTCAGCGGAGCTCAGCGGTGACAGGGTGGTGAAGAGGGGCGATAGAGAAGCCACATCTGGTGTCACTGGTGAGCGGGAGAGCGCATCAGCATCTGCATGCTTGCGACTGGAACCATATACGACACAAATATCATATTCTTGCAAGCGTAGTGCCCAACGGCCCACGTGCCCCGAAGGGTCTTTCAAGGTAGAAAGCAAACATAGAGCGTGGTGTTCTGTAACAACATCGAAAGGACGGCCGGAAAGGTATGGGCTAAACTTCATCAGTGCCCAAATTATTGCCAGGCACTCCTTCTCTGTCACAGAGTAATTTAATTCTGCCTTCTTCAGAGCACAACTCGCATAAGTGACGACGTATTCACCTTGGGCGTCTTTCCGTTGTGCCAAATCTGCACCTAGGCCAACGCCACTTGCGTCGGTGTGAATTTCCGTGAAAGCAGTTGGGTCACAGTGGTGAAGGAAGGTGGTGAGGTCAACATGTGGCACAACTGGCGAAATGCGTCATCACATTCAGGCGACCACGCAGGTATACCTTTGCTGGTAGTAAGCAGACTCGTCAAAGGTGCGATGACGGACGCGAAGCTACGCATGAAGCGATGAAAATAGAAGCACAGGTCGATAAAACTTCTGAGGGTTTTGATGGATGTGGGCTTTGGGAAATCGGTGACAGCTCAAAGCTTATCGGGATCCGGAAGAATGCCATCTTTGGAGATGACATGTCCCAAGATGGTCAGCTTCCGCGCGCCATATCGGCACTTCTTGATGTTGAGCGGTAGCAAAGTTTGAGATTGGGCTAATTGGTAATCCATCTTCAACAATCAGCGCGAGAACAGACAAGGGACAAGAAAGGGAACATAAGCAGCGCTCGTCTATGTTCCCTTTCTTGTCCCTCGTCCGTTCTTGCGCTGATTGTTGAAGTTGAGCGGTAGACCTGCAGAAGTGCGGCACGTGAGAATGTCGTGAGATGAGCAAGGTGTGTTTCGAAATAGGTTGGAAATACGGCTATGTCACATCTAGATAACACCGGCTGTCCTTCCACTTGAGGCCTCGAAGGATGGTATTGATCATGCGCTCAAATGTTGCAGGCACGTTGCAGAGCCCAAATGGCATGAAGTTGAACACGTATAGGCCATTGGGCGTTACAAAGGCTGTTTTGTGACGATCAAACTCAGCCTTTGGTACCTGCCAATAGTATTGATGAAGAATGACCGCATGATCATGCACTGCAAGGCCAGCAAAAGCACAGGCTCTCGCCCAATCGCAGCATCGGTTGATCTCGTCTTCTGCTTCAGGCACATACCCATTGGTGCATCTGCTCCATTACAAATACAATGGCTTTTCTATGTATATAGTAGACTCTCGGTAAACGAAACATGAAGGGACCAGGAAAATATGTTCCATTTAACAGCAGTTATGTTTCCTGAGAAATGAACATGGGTGCAGAATTCAAGTACAAGACCAATCATATTAGAGGCAGTTGTATCATTTAAGCACCAATTCTGTTTGAGATTTTCATTTACTGAGAGTCTACTGTGCACTCAAACCATTTACAGCTAGGAGTTTTGTCACATATCTTTTCCTAGTTAGTGCCCCATGTTGTTTGTCCTGATGACTATAGCTGAATAACCTCATTGTGTTCCTTCTTTGTGATTAAGATGCTTTCTATAGATGATAACTGCCTGTCATTCCATATTGGAATAGTGCCCTTTCCTTTCTGGGCAGGATTTGTAGCAGTGCTTGAAACGTTTGAACACTTCCTTAAAAAGCTGCTGTGCTTAAAACCTTGAAATCCCTTTTATTTTATAAAGTGCTTCAAAATTATTGAGCTTTTCATTCACATAAGCTTAGTGTAATTATTGGCAAAAATAGGTAAAGATACCGACCAAGGTGAAATGTTTCTTTTATACTTAAAAAGTTGAGCTCATGTCTTTGCCGTAGGGAGCCATCTTGTTTGTGGTGGCTGGTGATTGTTTTACGAGAAAAGCTTATTGGGCTCTTTTCTTTATTGCACATGCACAAAAAAATTTTTGCTTGTTGTTTAAGATAGTGTTCTGTTGCTCTCATCATATTGCTTCAATTGTTGAAACTACTTTATCAGGGCCTTGCAAACTCTGAAAATCTATTTCCACAAAAGCTGCTACGAACCCTGGCTTGGGCATGTTGTTTCACAAAAAAAATATATATCTGAAATACTCAGTTACAGTCTTCATGCCTTTCTTGTGTAGAGATCCCTGCCACGGCAGCATCTGACGTTGCTTGGTGAAGGATGCCTTCATCCGCTTGATGCCACCTTTTTTATTGCTGGGAGGCATGCTCTTGGAGAGGCTGCAGTTTTCATTTTCCTCATGTTCGCTGCTCTTGTCCATTATTGGAGATGTCATGCCTCGACTATTGCATGGGTATTTGCAATCTTCCTCGCTGAGCCAACTGGATTATGATTCTTTGCTTCTAGTATTTACCCAATCTCCCCAAATAAAGAAGGATAGTGGAAAGCAGGATGTTCAGTGCTGCACTGCAGTATTAATGTCCCTTTTTTTTTCATGCACAATACATGAGTGGAACATCTCTTCTGATAGTGCTGTTAGCTTCTGTATGTGCTCCCTAAGCCAGCAGAGTTGTGCAGAGGTCTACCATCTTGTGTACAAAGCAAACTAAGGTTGTGAATGGAAAGCTATGTCGCATCCTTAGGAGCAAAACTTTTAGCGACATGATCTACATTACCGCAGTGTCTTACCCGCTTTATCTGGGATACTTGTGGATCACTTTATTACAAAGTTGTACATGTGAGCTGCGGTGGTTGTTAGACTTATCTGAGAGAATAGAAATATCCTGTTGCATTTGCTAATACATTGCCTAGCTCTGGAGCCTGTTTTTTTGTGCACGGCATAGTAGTGCCATCTGTCAAAACACATGCCAAACACTGAATGAGTCCAAAATGAAAAAAAGATATATATTGTCGTGCAATTCTTGCTCTTAAAAAAAAAAGTAACTAATTTCAGGTGCAGTTGTCTTGTCTTTAGTCATTAAAAATGTGACTGAATGTACGGGTAACATGATGTTGCTATTTCTAACATTTTTATCTGTACCTTAGTGGTGGCTACTTAGCACAGTGTTTTAGTGCCGGGTACACAAGTGGCTTGCGTACGCAAGACGTCGGGGCAGCGGTACTGCACATGCGCGAGACCACAAGCACTTGCATTCTCTGGTCATTGGGGGCACGCCTGCGGACAGCCAAAAAATCGCTGCCCCTAGCAGGTCACGTTACCTGGGATGTCAACCATGTCATTCTCACGGCGAACAGAATTTTTGAGAAACAAACCAAGCTGATACTGGCCAGGTCAAGCAGCTCAAGTGCAAAAGCGCCTCATGGCTGATGGGTTGGCAAAAACAAGGCCGATCATACTGCCACAAATAAGAGATACAGTTTGGTCGTAAACTTTTATACATTTAATGATGGTGGATTACCGGAGCCGTTGCAGAGCTAGTAGTGACATCCTGTGGTGTTTTGTACAAACATGCCTACTTCGAATTTTTTTGCACTCTCGTTAATGTTCTCTTTGAAAGGAAATTATGAAAGTACTGTGAGTTAATGGTCATCTCACTGTAAATGCTTTACACCAGCAGTTGATTAGGGCATGTAGGTAACTACAGTGTTAGCTTTGTGTGTATCTGGTTAGGCTCTGCATCGTTAGATGTCATCGTGTGACATGTCACAACTTCGACACCTATAAAAATCTTTTTGCCTCGTGTTAGTAGATAGCTTTGTCATATTAATTTGATATATTTTATTGAAAACAATTCATTTTATGTCACCACGTATGATTGGTTAAATATTTTAAGAATATAAAAATACAAACCCATCCAGACTTGACAAGATGATATGGCATTGTGAGTGCATATGACCTTCGCATGGCTTGCGTTTGGGGACGCACATCTATAACGCATGTCTACTTGCGCACACAACCCCACATGTACGCAAGCTCTTGGGGCCCCTGGCACTTTGGCACCTGACACTAAAACTCTCCACTGGTAGTCTAGGAACCATGCGACTATCTTTGATAAATGGGGCTCAAGCAGGGAATGAAAAAGTAGGTGCACCACTCTGGCTCCCTAGAGATACCTATTTGAAGTAACTCTAGCTATAGCATCCATATAAACATTTGTTACTTAGCTTACTCAAGCAGCGTTCGCTTGATACAGAGTCATTATGTAGAAGTGTTCAATGGCAACGCTAACCCCCTCGTGCGCCTCTTTGTGTCTCCGTGCATATGTCTGACATGTTTGATATTTACTCTTTCATGCTTTTCCATTTCATCTGTATAGTTTTCATTAAATTTTTCATTCATCTTGTTTGTGATGTACCCCTGTAGAATAATGCTTTTATATGCATGTACTAGTTTCAATAAAATTTTTAAAGATTAACAGAATGTGCATTCATTATAGGAAGTGGTTTGGGTCCTTACCTGCAATTAGCTCAAACTTTTCTGTGAGCGATGCACCGGTAGTTTAAAATAAACAGCACATGGGAGCAATGCCATGCACCTATGTTGCATCGCAGCACTGGTATGCATCAAATTCAAAGCATCACCATCGACACTACAACATCGGTGCTCATAGCCTGGCTACTCACCTCATTTCATTACTGCTTTAAACCACCTTCCTATTCTATTCATTTTACTCTTTGCACAGCCGTTTCTATTTAATCATGGAGGTCAGAAGGCCAAACAAAGAGATGCTGGTTAGTTTGGCACCAAACCAAAGCTTTTGGTTGCCAATCTTCGAAAAAATGTAGGGGACTAGTGGGACAATGACATGATGCTTCTCCAAATGCTCCAAATCCAATGCTCCAAAAAGCAAATCCACCTACACCCTGCTACATTTTCGCAGATGTGCTTACAACCTGCACCAAAAAATGTTTTTTGTTACCTTAAAAAAATGAAAGTATTCTGCATGATCTTGAGGCACTTTGCTATGCAAATAGTGTCATTCTTCCATCTACCAGCTGAAAATTTGCTTAACCTAGATATGGGTGCTTGTCTGGTTGAAGCAGGATAAACCAAGATGGTGCCAATGAAAAGCTTCGAGGCAGCAATACGGTGGCTACAGAATCGAATATAGCATGTTTAGTTGAAATTTTAACTCATGGGGTACACTAACAGCTACTCATCGTCACTGAACCAGTGAATGACTCTTCCAACTCTGCGAATGGCGAAGCCAGTGAACGGCATTGTCCAACTCTTCATTGAAGATGGGCCCACCATCCGTGAGCTTGCCCACCATCTTCTGCTTGCCGTAGTTGACGTGCTTTAGGGCGTCATACTTGGAGTCCGGTATCCTGCCGACGTGCTACGTGTCCTGGCCCATATCCATTTCTTCTTCTTGATTTCAACTATGATGTCCTTAACCCCCGTTTGCTCCCTGACCCACTCTGCTCTCTTCCTGTCTCTTAAGGTTACACCTATCATTTTCCTTTCCATCGCTCGCTGCGTCGTCCTCAATTTAAGTTGAACCCTCTTTGTAAGTCTCCAGGGTTTCTGCTCCGTAGGTAAGTACCGGTAAGATGCAGAGTTATATACCTTCCTCTTGAGGGATAGTGGTAGATTACCATTCATGATTTGATAATGCTTGCCGAATGAGCCCCAGCCCATCCTTATTCTTCTAGTTATTTGCACTCTCATGGTTTGGCTCCGCGGTTACTACCTGTCCTAAGTAGACGTACTCCTTTACAACTTCCAGTGTCTCGCCACCTATCGCAAAGTGCTGTTCTCTGCCAGAGTGTTCCACATTACTTTAGTTTTATGCATATTAATTTTCAGACCTACTCTTCTACTTTCCGTATCCAGTTCAGTAATCATGAGCTGGCAATTCGCTCCCGCGTTACTCATCAATGCAATGTCATCAGCGAATCGTAGGTTACTGAGATACTCTCCATTAACTCTTATCCCTAACTCTTCCCAATCTAGGGCCCATTAAGGGTAACTGACTGGATTCCAAGAGATGGCAAACGCGTGAGGGGGAGACAGAAAATTAGTGGGTAGATGAGATTAAGAAGTTTGCAGGTATTACGTGGCAGCAGAAAGCACAGGACCGGGTTGATTGGCGGAACATGGGAGAGGCCTTTGCCCTGCAGTGGGCGTAGACAGGCTGATGATGATGATGATGATGATGACTTGGAGTCCCACTCATGGATTCTTTTTGTCTATCTTGAAATGCCGAGAGGTGCAGCTCACATTCTTTCCCTACGCGCGGTGCCACTTGAAAACTTCGATCTTCCTGGCGACGGTGTAGGAGGGCATTGTGCGGCTAGCGATTGCACTCGTGCAGCTAACGGATTGCCCCTAGAGGTCTCATAATGGCTGCAATGGGGTGAATATTTTGGCTGATGCTGGGTGGGCCCTTAACATATAATTTTCAGAATTCTGAAGTTTCGGGACAGGTCAATACTGGGCGCTTATGTGGTATTTTACAGGTAGTTCTACTTCCTCCACCGAGATGTAGAAACTGTGGTGATACTGGTGAAAACTGTTCCTTCAGTAATTGAGGTGTACAGACCAAGATTTTTTGTGGTGGTGAAAGGGATTTACACTTGGCAAATAACAATTGACATAGGATGTAGTTATCAAACTTGTTACTTGCAGCATATCGTGATGTACCCAGTCACCTTTAACACCTAATTTATGGGAACACTTTTGTTTCTTCAGGTTGGGCTTCCTCCATCAGGGAGCTGTCAGGCTACCCAAAGCAAATTTTCGAACCTTGAAATATGTCCCTAGATGCTCCAAAAGGCTTGTTTTAACAGTGGAGCTGTTTAAGCTGGAGGTTCGGTGCTGAGGTTTTTGCAAAAACTCGGGCGGGTAATGCGCCCACTGGAATTGGGCAAGCCCCACTACCGAGTACGGCCTTTCTTGTCTGAAACAGAGAGACAGAAAGAAATAGAGAAAAAAAAAGAGAGGAAGAAAGCTAGCAGAGCCATGTATAGTATAGTATAGCAAGGGGGGGGGGGGGAAGGGAAGTGGTGGTGAGAAAGAGGGAAAGTAGGGGGGAGTGGGGCACAGCAGGAAGAAAAACAAAGAGCGAGCAAGACAGAGAAACAGAAAGAAAGAGCCACATATATTACGAGTATAGGCAAGGGGTGGGAAAGGGAAGGCATGGTGAGAGAAGGGAAAGGAGGAGGGTGAGGGTAACAGCATGCATAGCCATTACTATAGTATAGCAGAAAGGTGGGAAAGGGAAGTGAGGGGAAAGGAGGAGGGCAAGGCCACCAGCTCTGCCAATTCAACGTCTTCGCCCATAGTGCGTAGCTGCCCTAAGTTTTTATGCTCTATAATGCAATGCCTTTTCACGTTTCAGATCTTTCTTCAAAATTGCCTCTGCCATTAACCTCACAGTTGGAAAATACAAAATTACCTTTTCAAGTGAGGCAGCTAACCATAGCGCAAAGCTTGTGGCTGTACATTCACATTATAATCATCGGCAGCATCTAGGTCTGGATCTCTGGGTAACCAGCTAGCAACTTTCAATCTACCTGCAAACTTTATCAGTAGCATGCTAGTGCAGAAAGAAAGGTCCAAACTTCATTCTTCTTGCATGGCCTATGCTGGTGTCTGCAGTCAAGACAAGCGACAGCAGTGCACAGCGTGCCATTAGTTTTCAGGGTCGGCAAATGCAACAACACCCATGGCCTCGACTATCTTGAATTCATAAGGGGATATCATATTTAATTAATTTACAGTTTTGATCTAGGTTATGCTTGTTGAATGGTGTACCACTTGGGGTGCCGTCAACCAGTGTGATGGACTGTTTCTTTCATTGGGCAGCTACCACCAGCAGGCAGGGGCTACTAGCATATATAAGCTTGGTACCATGGGCAGCTGCTTGGAATGGCATGTCACATCATGTCACATCATGTCACATCATGTCATATTATGATTTAAGACTAAAGCCTCGTTACACACACTTAAACCAGGCATGGAGGGTTTCGATCTCCTGCACTGAATTAGGAGCAGAACGTTTTGTGGCATATCAGCAAGTATTCTAATTCGCTTTACAAGTGTCATTGTTGGTTATGGTTGTGAAATTAGCCACAACATCTGATTTGAATTCGTGTCCTATGATTGATGATTAAGATAAAACGTAACGAAGCTACTAATTTATTAATCAGCAAATTTTGTCCTCCTGTGTTGTGAATCTTGGCTAGAAGGAACTGCCATTGTGCCTTGTATCCCCTCTTAACAATTGCCGAGAAGAATTTTCCTTGAAATACCCATAGTATAGTAAACCCTATCTTACGGTAGTGTTTACACTAGTTATTAAGACGAAAGCCTTAAGTGCCTCATCAGATGCCGGCCTTGAAAAAGTGGAGTGTGGTACCAAATCTCACATGACTTTAATAAAAGATCGCGTAATATAATCTGGGTTCAAGCTGGAATCGAACCCAGGTATTCTGCGTGGCAGTCAAGCATTCTACCACAGAGCCATGTTAGTGCATGAAACCACTTTGGAAAAAGGCCATATACGGTCATCATGTCAGGCAAGGAAACCACATAAAGAGACGATAATATTGTGTGGCAGAAGAGTAGAATTGCACCAATTGGTCACACCATGTGGATTGCATAATGAGGGGGTGGTTGAAGTTGCCAACACATTACAAAAAGCTGAGCTACAATTCATGATCATACAGCATCGTCAGCTACAGCAACAATGACACTGGCATTGAAAACGTGGCGTGTGGTACAAAAACTCACGAGACCACTCAAGCTCTAATGGTAGTGGGGTGATGATGATGGCTTTCGCCTTCGATTCATCTGGGCAAGATACATGAGGACTTTGTGAGTTTTTTTTCCCTCACTATTTCTCATTCTATGTCCTAGCTACTTCACATGCTCCTTAAAAAGATGATATACCTTTGTTCATTCAACCTACATTGCTGAAGCATTTCAATCAGTTTCTGTTTGCTTTCTCTTACTTGGCGTATTGCATATATTTAATGGCTTTCTGTTTTTGTATGAAATTCTGCCATGACAACATCGACGTATTAGTAGGCTTAACATTTTCCTTCTTTGTATTATTTTTACTTTGCTAGGGTTCCAGTTGTAAGTTCTTTGCTGATGTAAGACAGTCACATTCTCGCGGTTCTGTGAATGTGGCAGTCTTTCAAATTCTTTGTTTGCCAGCTTTGTTTTCTATACGATGCTTCACTTTAACCTGTCAATGTTTGCCGATAATTAGAAGATTTAGCACACTGCTATTGTTATTTCATTGTGAATCAGTATTATGTATTTATTCTAGGCAGAATTCAAGTTTAGGTTTCGGCAGTACATAAATATGGTCCCTTTCTTTGGTTCTTCAATTCAGTAAATATATGCTGGCATTTTGGGCACTTTCTGTTGGTCACCTGCTACAAAACTGGAAGCAAGCTGCCATGAATTATTTTTTGTTTGCTGAAAAGCTTGCTCCAAATGTTCTTAATCATTGATAAAACTACAAAAGTACCCATTCTATTAACGGATGTGGTCTTTCTTGATCTATCTTTATCTTTCGAAGGACTTTAATGGAGTAATGCATGTGAAATTATTTCTTAGGCTAAACTGATGGGAATGAGCAGAAAAATTGAACATACAGTGAAAAATTGATGGCTATAATCATAGGCAGTTGAATGTTTGTTTCAGATATCCTGCAAGGGTCTGTGTTAGGTTCTGTATTTTCGTTAGTTTACTGCATTTTTTAGTGTACTGCATTAGTATTTACTCTAGCTCTGCCGCTGCTATTGGATGCTCTTACTTTCCTGCAATATTTAAATACTGGAATATACTGTCAATGTCTGCAAGAAAAGCATCAATATTGAAGTATTTGATATAAGGTAAAACTAGTAGCATGACAAGGTTTGTATCCCCCCTTTTATCCCTAGGCTGCATAGGGTGTGTCAGCTAACTAGCACCAAGTATTAAAAAAAAAACGGGTGCTACGCGTCTCGGATGGTTGTAGTATTGTTCTGAGCCTTATAGAGCATGTCGGGATATTTTTACAATCCGCCAAGCTTGGTAATTAACAAAGATTGCCTAATGAACTTTTTAAATAGTAGCTCTTACAAAAAATCTCGAATGCAAAAGTTGTAGCGCTTGTTCAGAAACATAGGATTTTTAAAGTTATGCTAAGACAATTCCCCTGCTGAATTTTTTTCCAGCCTTTCTTTAAACCGCGAATTTTAAAAAATACACTTGACTGCTGTCTAATGCACGGCGCTTTTAGCGTCCTCAAATGTAAGTTGAGCGAATTATCAAAGGCTGCTCCGCGGTCTTTTTGCACCTTGGCTCCTCTGCTCCTTTGGCTTTTTAAGCCAGAGGAAGTGTGGCACATTTGCATTCTTGTAATTTCACTTGTATGATGGATGAAATTGTTCACAAGATCATCCCCCCCCCCCTTTTTTTTAGATTGTAGGAAACCTGTGAACATTGCAAAAATTTTACGTTTTTTGCAGTATTGCCAACTATTTTTTTTTGTGTGTGTGTGTGTGTACAGCAAACTGACAATATTTGATACTTTCGAAGAAAAATACTACTGAATACATTTAGTGTGCTAGAGCTTGTTAATGCATGCCTTATATATTAGACTATTTGTTTAGACACTGTAAGTACTACCGTTTATTGGTGAAGATGTTGTGGTCGAGAATGGCACTTTTCCAAGGATAAGCAGTTAACTTAGGTGACATCTGACAAGACCTTCACAGAAATATAATTATTTTACAGTATGCCCTGTTTTTAATGCTAAAATTTATTACTTTATATGCAATTCACCCATCCATGTGCTTTATGCCATTGCAGTAATTGTGTATCGGTTGCACCATCTTCTTACTGGGCATTCATTTTTCAGAACACTGTGATTATTATGTATAACAAGGGGGCACGTTGTGAAGAGGAGTGTGGAAGCGTGTGGCCTGTGCTCGGCAGCTTTGGCATTTAGTGCTCGCTACTGGTGGCCCAAGACATTGGCTACTTGCAGTGGGCAAAAGGGGTTGTATCAGTGAATTACCTGCTGCTGTGCTCTGTCCACTTAGCTTATAGCAGCTATTCAAAGATGGCATTTAAAATGTTTCTCTTACAAGAAGAATTTTCTTTCAGTGTAAGGCTCACATCTGTAAAGGCTCAGTCTTTACTGGTTCTTTACTGGGAGGAATTAAAATTGACTGTTTTGTTGGCATTCTTCTGTGCTGACTGTGATAGCAGTTCATCTTTTACTAAACAAGTGTCATCTTCTGGAGCTCCAGTGTGTTTCATATGAGCAGCAGTTCATTGTGTGCACCACCCACTGCCTTGCATGCACCACCAAAGCTTTCCTCAATTCACAATCACAACCACGGAATGTGTGCTATGTACTTGCTTGCCTGTTCCGTTTTGTAAAGGATCCGTTTGTAAGGCTGCAGTGAACTCTCCAGCTGTTCTTTAGAAAAAAAAAAGTCTTCAGAATGTCTGAGAAAAGTATGTCGTTGTACCTGTGTTGTTGTGTGCATGTGATCTTAGTGTTGGACACTTGTTTACTAAATTGTGGCCCTCTTGCATCTGTTGACTGCTTGGCTGTATATATGTGGTGTGGGGCTCATGTACAAATATGCATGCTCTCTTTGCTTTTTTTTTCTGCATCTTTGCTTCTTCTTCGCATGGCAAGCACCTACCGGGCTCATCTTGTCCCTTTAGTAAGTTGACCATTGTATTTTAGTTTCACCTGCATTTGAGTGTGTGTAGGTGTTGAATAATCATGCCTGCGGTTTACAGTTGATGTTCCAGCCTGGCTTGTTATTCCCATGGAGGCACCTTCTGTGCAAAGTCAGCGGCACTTGTGCTCCTTGTCCAAAGAGGATCGTGAGGTGCGACAATGATGACAACAACAACCTTGACAGGATAAGTCATGACGACGACCCTTGGGAGTGGTATGTTCCATCACATTATGATGACCCACTGCAAAGAATTCAGTGTCTGATCTTTATCAATCAGTGTCTTTATGATCTATCAATGTAGACCGTGTACTCATTGGTGCAGGCTTGTTTGCATCTACTTTTGACATGGCCGCTTCGTTCTTATTTAAAGATGTACAGGACTATAAAATCAATTCAGCAGTAAATCAAGATGTTAATGTTCCTGCCAAAAACAGGTGGAAGGCAAGGGGGTGAGGGCTTGGTGCATTTCGGTCAAGCAATACTTGACACCACCCCATACTGCGAAAATTTTCTATGACTACTACTATCTCATTCTGTGACGAACATTATTAAGGGCACAGTGTAGGGCCTATACCTCCCATGTATTTTAAGGCTTTTTCAAGATCGATTTTCTCTGAAACTACTATATTAAAGCGTTCAGGTTTGTTTCAATTCATTCGTCGTTGTCTCTTCTTGCAATGGAGCTACAAATACATTGTACTTCAGTTGCTGACATTTTCGCAATTTTTTTAGCAGAGAAAGTAATTTTTGTCTGTTTTTTTTAATGAAATTGCCAAAAAAAACTATTCCACATATGTATATCATTCTAGTTCAGTAGCTGTATACCATTCTAGTTCAGTAGCGTGGTATATTTATGCAGCTTGCGCTTCCATACAGTAATTAAAGCATCGGAGAAAGCCTCATTTAATTACAAATATGAACTGGGTTGTGGTCAAATGTGAAGGTGACAGACGGTCACGGGACTGAAGAACTGAGCGTTGGGTGAAAGAAAACGATTAGTAGTAAGTTAATTTCATCATCTTGATTTTATAAGCATGCATTCATGTGTGCATATATCCGTTTCATTAAACATTGTACAACTGCTCCATATTAAATACATAAATATTTGCATTTCAAACGTGGGACTGGCAACTGCACTAAAAAGCAGATTTGCTGCTCCAAAGCGGGGTTTTATCTGCTCCGAAGCTGCACCAAATGTCTTCGATCAATCACATCACTGCTTACAACAAAAAGCTCACACGCGTGCCTTGATGTGACTGCTTCTGTCAAAAATAAACTCCAGTTCATGAGGTTTCCATCTAACAAGGAACGTCTGCAAACACAGTCCTTGAACCATAACATTGCATTGTGAATAGGCATGGAGATGAGCCTTTAAAGAGTAAGCACTTATAGCATTGCTTTCTAGCTACGCATCGCTGCGGCGTGGCAGCTGCATGTTATATGAAGCTCTTCATGGTGTTATGCAGGAGTTTCATTATCAGTAGAAAAGTATTGAAGGACCCTGGTAAGGCTATAGGATTTAGGTGCTGAGCATGAGGTTGCAGGTTCAGCCCCCATCTTTGGTGACTGCATTTTTATGAGGGCAGATCTGCAAGAACAGTTATGATCTGTGCACAAAACCTAGTGGCATACATTAGAGAACCCATACCGGTGAAAATGAATCTGAGGCCTGCCACTCTACATAGCCCATGTTGACTTTGCATGTTATGTAGACCCCATGAATAAATAGGTTATTTTCTTTATACTATTGTTGACATTTGCTCAAATTGATTATTCAGCAATTCACTTACTATGAGCAGTAATCTGAAACATTCCACGAGTACACAGGTGAACTTCACTGAGTGAAGTTGCCTGTTTATGTTCAAAATCGTGAGAGCTCAATAACAGCTTCTTACAGGCTGGTGCAATAAGCTTAATTTACGGTACATTAGCTGGGCACTGCCGTGCTCTTCCTCAGGTTGCAACAATGCGTATCCTGCTCTTTATTCAAGCCAGAGAAAGTGCATCCACAACCACACGGCAGCCTCACACCAGAGCAATAGAAGGCCGGAAGAGGATATACATCACTGTCTTTTGTTGCTAACAAGGCATACACCGTGCATGTAGCCGCGGCTGACATCACGCAGGACAAAAGCTGGAGCAGACGCATGATCAGATGTCAGTCGTACACTGAGATGGAGCGTGGTTCTCTGAAAGGACTAGCCAAATATATTCAAAGCGCTCTATTTCAACAAGCCAAATGTGATGTGAGTTGCCAGAGTGCTCTGGAGCGCTCGAAAATGACCAGCCGAAATGTTTGACTGCTGTTTACGGTGAAATCTGTGGGAGCTAATCTGTTAATCAGCTCAGTGCTGAAGACCCTTGAGCTCTTAATATGTTCATTGCACAAAATGCAACCTGTTAGTGCAATGAAAACAGCCTGGACAATAGAGGGGGCAGTCAGAATCAGTGGTTTCACAAAGTTTTATGTTGAACAAGCTAAATTGCCCAAAATATTTTCTTTTCTCAAGGTTTACCTCTCGCTGGTAATATTGAAATAATGGTCTTACATATTCTGATTTTTCAGGTGGAATGTTATTAGGAGTGTGGCTGGTGCAGAAAAAGCGCATAGGTGTAGCACTTCGGCTGACTGCTGACGTGCCATCCCCAGAGACGTTACGTCGCTGGTTGGGGAACCTGTCAGATGTATTGTGATAAGCACCTCAGTCTTCCTGACAAACAAAGGGGCTTTCCTGTTTTACCCCGAGCTCACCAAGTAGTTATTCATCAGTTTTTCAAGGTTAGTGAAGCATTTTAGACTGTTCAGTGAAGGCCATAATTGAAATTTTGTATGCTACGAATGGTATCCAAAGCAATATCTTAAAGGGTATTCACGGGGCTTCACTGGTGGTGGCATCATTGTGCCTTTATCAGGCACTGGACTCTGGCATTTCTTGTGGAGACAAGGTTACTTTTTTCATAACTTGCGTCATGGGGCACCTGCTGTGACTTGTGCCATTGTGCAAAAAAGTTTAAGCCTGAAGTGCAATGATTATGATTTTCTGTTGATGTGGAGTGTGTTGATGCAACACTACAGGGCAAAGCATTGCCCGACTGCTAAGTTTTTTGACAATTTAAGGGGGGACATGGTGTGTGGAGATATTTTCTGTATCTTATGTCCAATCCTGATGAAATTAGATAGACTGTTTAGTTTTTCATGCTGATTTCAAGTGCACAATAATTTTCTTGTAGCAAACTGGTTTACGAGATACACAAAGCTGCCTCTCTATTGTTTCCGGAGACAATAGGAGAAAAGCCGTTCAGCAGAAAGTGAATATTATCAGATAGCTAGATGCTACTATATGCAATAAGTGCAACGCTGCAAACAGTTTTCAGATCGAATCATGACTAGTCATTCTGCAGATGATCGAAATTCAATGTTTGTACCATGACTACCGTAAAGAAAAAACAAAATCAATTTTAAAAAATCTCTGAGCAGAAAATTAGGATTCTGCTCTCAGCACTTTGTGATACACAGCTTGGGCTTTATGTTAAAAAAGTAATTACAGCTCTAGCTTTTCTAGATCATGAGATATCACTCCGACAAGCTAAATAAATGACCTAAAACATTTAACGTTCAGGCCTCGTACTCGTTGCACAGATCTAAACTGCAGATGAAATACTGATCCTATAAGACTTCTCTTAGGCTTTACATGCGAAATAATAGCTGTAGATGTCAACAATATAATTTAAAAAACACTTTTTTCTTGAATTATTATTTGTTTCCACAGGCCATGTCCCCCCTTAAGAGTGCCCTAATACCCACAACAGCTTCATGCTTTTATGTTTTGTCTACCAGGATGGCTGTCTTCTTGTTCCTCTTGGCAGCTCTGGATTGTTCAGTGCATCATCATTCTGTCATATTCTATCATCATCGTCTTTAAATTAAAGCCTAGTGAAGTAAGATGATGTCCTTGGTTTGCATTCAGTGTGCCTACCAGATAGATTTTTGCTGTCATTCAATGAGGAGTGGAGATGTCAGATTTAGGAATTTTGCTTCTCCTGTCACGCTTTTGTCCGCGCTGTTGAAGACATCGTGGGGTCGTCGTATCCCCAGGTTGCGTGAATCGGGATCGAGAATTTCCACATGGTACCCAAAATCTTCGGATTAACCAGGCTGGCGGCAGCCACCGTTTCAAGTTACAGTAGTCTCTCAGTAAATGGAAATTTCTTGAACAGAATGGTTGCTTTAGGGGAGACCCTGCTTCAGAAACATGGTTGTTTTGTTTTTGAGCATATCATTATGAAACTTTTGCAGCTTATGCACTTTTATGTGCTGATTTCAAACATGCAATTATTGTTCTAATACAATATGTAGTTCTGAAACTATGAAATAGTTTCTGTATTGTTAGGAGCAAGTTTTATTTCTAAACTGTGAGAGTTATCAAGCAAATCAGCATATCACAATAACCTGGAATGAATACTGTATGCAGTAAAACATGAATGGATGTTCTAAACTGATTGAACAAAAGTTATGGTATGTTGAACATTTGCAAGTGAGTGATGTCAAGCTGGGTCAAACTGCGATCAAGCTGAGAATGTTCATATAAACCAGAACTTTTGTTCAAATGGGCCTAGAACATCAATTCTTATTTTACTGCATACAGTATTCATTCCAGGTTATTGTGATATGCTGATTTGCTTTTATAACTCTCACATTTTATAAATAAGTCTTGCTCATAGCAATATACATGAAATATTTGATATTTTAAGAACAACAAATTGTACTAGAAAATAGTTTGCATATTTGAAATCACGACATTAAGATACATAAGCTGCAAAAGTGTAGTAAAAATGTACTCAAAATAAAGAAATACGCATCTGAAGCAGGGTCTCCCGTTAAATGGAATAACTGCCCTCAAGTGTGATTCGTTTCGTACTTGAATTCTGCAACCCTTTTTCATCTCTCAGTAAATGGAACTCCTGTTAAACGGAACATATTTCCTGATCTTCAGGTTCTGTTTAATGGGGAGTCTGCTGTATCCAGTCATATTTGAATGAAGAAATACAGAACCACAAAAATCTTCAAATTAGGCGAGATTTCGCGTTCAAATTACAAGGCTTTACTGTATATGGCAGAACTACCTCTAAGCTTGCCAACTTCACGTTGTTGCACACATTTGAATCAGTGAATGTGTAGAACGTGCAGGTAACATCAGTGGTATGCGAGGCTGAAACGTAGAAAGAATATGATTAGGTCATGACAATGAAAGAATGAGAGGGACCTGGAGAGAAATGTTGACTTAGCAATATTTATAGGTTAAACTTCAGGAACATTTAATGTGCCACTCTTCATGCACATGGAAAGTGATAAGTGAGTGAAGTGAAGAAACCACCTAGACTGGGGCTGCATTTTATGATTAAAACTTGATTTAACGAAACTTGATTGTACAGGTTCCCGATCTAATGAAGAAATTGCCATTCTCCGGCAGCGGCCCATGGGTTCAGTGTTGTCATCAACCTGAATTAACAAAACTATGTAACTTGCTCCTAACCTGATTTAATAAAGTTTTTCCTCAAATAAATGAGGTAAAAATTTGGTGATTTCTTTCTAATTTTGACACCGGCGGATTTTTCTTCAAGCGTGTGCCCTAACGCTGTTGAGTTAAAATGTGTAGCCACCCTAGTCACAGCCCTAGTTTTATTTTGAAGAGGCTGCGCGCTGTGCCCGTGCATGAAACAATGGACTCACAGTCGGTAGTGCTCTTGTGCATGAGATGGTGTTAGGGGCAGCTGTGCTTTGTTGTTCCTCTAAATGCTCCCACAGGAACACTACGGTGGTTGCTTTTGTTATTTCATGGTTTATGCAAAGGATGGCACTGATCGTCTCCTTGCAACTTTTTTACTGTGCCTGCTCGCACAATCACTGCATTCATTCTCCCTGTCTTTGAATATCGGCAGTGTATCATAGCTTGATGTGACAGTCTACCTGGTCTGCATCACCCGGGACATGGGAGGGTTTATGTGTAAGCTGCCCTCGCGGACTTTTCACATATGCAGGTGTTGGTTAGCAGCAAGTAAAATGCCGCGGTAGCCTTTGGGTGTCGCCACACTACAATTTTAGATTTCTGAGGGCCTAGAAATGCCTTTCTCAACTTTACGAACCTCCCGAATTAGTTAAATAATTAGACTGTGGTCATCTCTTCGTTTAAAAATTGACTTTCAACTGTATATTAAAATGCTGACACTAGCCTAGGCATAATTCATCAATTAAAAGACCTGCTAGGGGCTGTGTGAAACTTCGTCAGTAAAGAATGGCTCTATTGCATACTAGGGGAACCAGATACTCAACCTAGTGAGTTTTAAACTTTCTTCACATCGAAGCTGGCCTATGTCAAAGCTAATTTTCAATTGTGAAACAGCACTGACATATTAACTTTATGGTTCAAGGGAAGCTTCAATATTTATTTCTGCTAGAGTGGAGCTTTTCCTGCTAAAGAAATGAAAATGAGGTAATTGAAGAATATCTTACAATTGTAAAACTGCTTCCATGTTGCTCTTGAGTCTCTATAATGGCTTTGGCTAGAGGCTACACTGGAAAAGGCAGGGTAGATGTACCGTCTAGATTCCTGATATGAAGCACCCTTTTGCAAATGCCGTCAAGTGATATTATTAAACTAGTGACCTTCAAATGATGCAAAGATGCTGAAGAATGTTACAACATGCTGCTCTTTTTGTCTTATTGGCTGACCAGCTTGGAAGCCAGCTGATGGTTGATGGGAGCTGTCGTCACGAACACATGAGGCTGTACTATCAGTACCTTGACCACCTTTACAATGTAAGTAACAGAAAAATGTGTCGTGGCATTAAGCAAGCTCTTTATTGTTACCATTTTGGGCTGTCTGTGTAGCAGATTTTGAACAGCACTATCCAGTGAATGTTAAGGCCAGTTTGTGAGTGTCCATGTAGCTTTACATAAGTTACTAGAGTCCATGAGCCTGGCCAGAATATATTTTTTTGGAGGTGGGAGGTCCAATCTCCTTACATATATATGTATGTATGTATGTATGTATGTATCCATGTATGTATGTATGTATGTATTTATGTAGTATGTGCATGCATATTGCATGCACCATTTGTATGTCATAGACACACATACACACGCACGGCAACGCTTTAGGGAGGAGTGGGGATTTCAATGCTCCCTCCCTCAACAACTCCTCTGGTTACTGCTATGCTGCAGAAAACTACAGTGCTGTGATCATTCAGGTAAACATAAGAGTGGTGGTTAGTAAATTTACATAACCTTAGTGCTTGTGGCTTCAAATGTTCCTATAACATTGTTTATGGCTGTTCAAAATTGCATAAAAACACCAAAGTTCATGGAAGTGTGTCCCATATTTTTTACCTCCAAGCGCTCCCTCCACAGTATCGTTTGAAAGCACAGCGTTTCACATTTGTGTTCTCACCCTTCTTGCATATGGTGACCACATAGGAAAAGCACTAACGACGAAAATCAGGGGCCAGTCTGATTAAGTTAGGATGCTTGCTTCCCTGTCAGTGGCACAGAGTACAGGCATGCTGATAGGTGCCTTCTGATTTGGTGTTGCTACATTAATGGGTGTCACCCACGCCACCAGTGGAGAGCTCGCCTGCTAGGCTTATTAGCAGGCAAACAACCTTGATGAATCTTCTTGTAGCAAAGTCCAATCTGCTGTAAGCATTATCTCGTCATCCGTAGTGGCCACGATCATAAAATCCACGATCCTTTGACCAGTGTTGTGGTCCTCTCCACAGTCCGATGAGTTGGTCGTCGTCTGTGCCCAGGTCGTCGCGCTGCTGACATGGCATTAGGCCCATCAGGCCTAGTGAACTGTTCGGCCCGGCATGGCACTTCTCTGCTGATGTGACCCTCTGGGAATTGACTGCTTGCTAGTGCTATCTTTGGAAGTGAGTGCTGCAAGCACGTCTGGACTGTGTGTGAGTGACTACAGTGTCAACAAAAAGCCTCTTTGATGTCGATGGCCACACCTCGGTGCACCAGCATCACGACCAGACGCTTGCCATCCTTGTCACCAGTATACGGCTGACAAAATAACCTTCCTTCACCGGACCCAGGTTGACAATGCCAGCTCTGAGCCCTTTTTCGGCCAATTATGGCTCGGGTCACGCGTTTTGAGCCTCTGGAACTTTCTTTGCTTTTCTGTGTTTTTGCCTATTCGAGCGCTCTTGACTCTTCGTTGTCTTCTTTCTTGCTGCATGCCTCTTTTTTTCATGACACCTATCACACCCATTGGGCCTTGTGTCCTACAGTCATAGATTGAACAGGTTCCCAGGAATGATCAGCTTCCCATCCGATGGTTCCTGGTAGACACAGAATGCCAGACTTGGACCTTGCTTCTACTCACTGGTGCCCTGGTTGGTTGCCCTAGTTGCTGGCTTCAGATGATTAAGGTACTGCGGATCTTGGCTGTGTCTTGGCTCGCCTCTCCTGTCATTACAACTTTTGGGCGTGTGCTTTGTGCTTTGTGCTTGGCCCAGTCCAGTGGTGATCTCATTTCTGAGAGACCACCATTGGGCTTCCACTACTAGTCCATGCACCGTGAGGATGTGGCCAAACAACGAGCCTCAAGCATTTTCATCTCCATCGAAAATATGGACCCCATGGCTGGGATTCGATCCCACGACCTGTGGGTCAGCAGTCAAGCATCGTAACCACTGGACCATCGCGGCGGGTTTTAACAACTAAGCTGTTTAGCAAATCGTTCCTTGTGAGTCGATTGCAGAAAACTATCATCATCTTAACGGGTATGTGCCACTGTGCGGCTACCTGAGAATGAGTACAGAGAGAGAGAAAGAAAGAGAGAAACAAACAGAGACTGGAAGGAAGACATAAAGAAATAGTAAGAAAAATTCTTCCTGCAAAAAAAATTCTTCACAAGGCGGGATTCAAACCTGCGTATCCTATATCCGAAGGCGAGCGTCCTAACCACTCGGCTATCCAGGCACGGTAGCAGAGCATAGCATAGCCTTGTGTAATGTAGCGAGGAGGTGGGAAAGGGAAGTGAGAATGAGGAGAGATGTGGTGGTGAGGAGAAAGGAAAGGAGGAGAGAGTAACACGTAGCACAGAAAGAATGAGAAAGAGAGAAATAGGGAGAAAGAAATGCAGAAAGAAAAAGAGAGAGAGAACATCGATGAAATAGAGAGGAAGATAGAAAGAAAGAGGAAGTAAGCGTCTCATCGTCTAGTGACCAGATATCGCACTAGAACACTGCACGGGCCGATTTTTCCGGCCCGGGCCCGGCCCGGCCCGAAAACTCCATGCTCCGGCCTGCCTGAGCCCGGCCCGGTCCTGAAAGGTTCGGGCCCGGCCCGTTTAGGACACGCCTCGCCGGCAACGAGAAAAGCTCTTTGACGGCGCACGTTACTGCGCCCGCCGCCGTGCGCTCTTTTTCCTCGTTTCGGTTTGCTGTTTTCGTGCTTTGCTTACATCTGCAATGACGTTTGGCAGAATCGAGTGAGTATATGTGATTGTGGGAGCTATGTGCGGTAATTCTAGCATATGCCATGTCTGATGTCAACGTAGACTGCGTCCGCGCATGTTGGCGTCGTTCGGGAGCTCATACTCGCATTAACTGAGTATTTAAGGATGGGTTACGTTTGTAAAACACGTGGTCTGTAACCACTCACGGCGTGCCCCTGACTGCCAGAGGATGGGCTTGGTTGTCGGAATATGCCGGGGGCTTGTTCTGAAAGCAAATTTTGAAGCGATTTCTTAGAAAAGAAGTGCTTTCATTCGTGCATAGCCAGTGCCTAAGCGAAACG